>NC_083339.1:73908750-74212160 GCF_019175385.1 Lycium barbarum
AAATAGGCGCGGTGTTATATCATCATCATACATGCTCATCATAATATACTTATCATAATACATGCATAATTCATATGAACAACTTTACTTTATCGGGGTGACGTAAGGTCGTGATTCCCTCGATTTCATTATGGTGTAATCATTGACATTCTACCTCACCTTGAAGGAATTAACACATAAGGTGAGTGTAAGCAATAAATAACATCATGTCATATCTTTTATCTTATATAGCTATTCATAGACATAGGCTTGTAGCTTTCTAGAATATAGGAACTCATGAGGAGGAAGGAAAATCATGCTATGAGATTCATGCCATTAGAAAGAAAGGACTAGCCTCACATACCTTTGACATTTAACTAAGCTATCGCTGGCTTATTCTCCTTCGATATCACGTTCCTACCTTCAAGAGAGAATTAGCACTAACGTTAGTCAATTCGAATATAAAAACGCGTGACTATTTCTAGGGAACATTGGGCAGCGCTTTCTTTGTTTATACTACTTTTCCCATATACTATATCAACTCCCACACGCTCACAACAACATTCTAAATATCGCAATCAACAATCATCATTTATATGCATTGACCACAATCTACCATTTCTCTTCAATTTCTCCACATTTATGGTTATAGCTTACTATCACGTTTCCTCATATAATACTTATCTCATGGTCTAAATGTCATTTATAACGTATTCATAATCATAACACTCCAACATTCATAATCAGCCCAACTACTATCCAACCATGACACTATTC
The DNA here is from genome assembly GCF_019175385.1 of Lycium barbarum. Classification (NCBI taxonomy): domain Eukaryota; kingdom Viridiplantae; phylum Streptophyta; class Magnoliopsida; order Solanales; family Solanaceae; genus Lycium; species Lycium barbarum. Next base: position 73,909,507 of record NC_083339.1, read on the forward strand.
ACTCATGAATGACCCATTTCCTATGTCTTTTTACAATTCAAGTATCTTAACATTCCAATACCTTAACCAACATGGTTTAGTCATGAAACGTACCTTAGATGATAGTTGAACAAGTCTTGAATGGAATTACTCCTCTAGCATCAAAACCCTACTTCACTTCTTTTGGGTTTTCTACAGAGAGATGAACTTTAGCTAGGTTTCATACACTTTGTCTCATGGATTTGGTGTTATTGATCATGGATTTCCTTTGATTTTTCTTGTAGATGAAGAGTGAGGAGTATTGTAGAGGTTTCTAGAGAGAAATATCGTGGAATGAAATGAATTTAATGAGCTTGGGTCTCCTTTTAATGACTTAAAATATGATCCGGAATGAACAGTAGCTGAAGTGCACAGTGGTCGTAAACCTAGTTTACGGTCCGTATTCTAGTTTACGGGCTGTATTTCGTAGTCGTATTCAAGCATATCAAAACTTGAAAGGCATGCTGGGGATCATGGTGATTTACGATCGCAGTTTACGGGCCGTATTTCATTTTACGACCAACTGGGCCAAAGTGCAAATCTGCAACTTTCACGTCTTCAGAACCTATAATTAGTCATTGTGGAGCATAACCTTATCCCTTATTCCCATTTCCTTGGAAATCTTACTTAGGGTCATCAAACGTCATTCCCTTCTGATTAAAACACCATATACTCGTATTCTTCGTTAGACTATTCATTGTACATTCACGGGGAAATTTACGAGGTGTAACACTCTCCCTCGTTTTGGAACATTCGTCCTCGAATGGTGAACACTCGGGATCCTATGAAATTTTGCCAGAGTTTCCCCTGTAATACGGCACTACCATCCTGTCACAACAACCTATAATATCATAGCCTCACAAGGCCATAACATAATAAAATTCTAAGAAATACTTATGAAAGCTTCCGAAAGTAAGGGATATAATATCTCAGTAATGATGGAAATAGAGGTGTTCAGATACTCTAATTATTAGACTTCATTTATTGCATACTTACCTTATATTGTTGGCGTTCCGTCTTGAGTCTTTTCTGGGGGTTGAAATAAATGCGGGTACTTGGACTTCATACTTTCTTCCGCTTCCCAAGTCATTTCTTCTCGGTTATTGTTTCGCCACAAGACTTTAACTGAAGCTACCTCTTTATTTCGGAGTCTTCGCACTTGCCTGTCTAGAATAGCAATAGACACCTCTTCATAGGTTAGCTTTTCTGTCACTTGCACATCATCTATCGGGACAATCTTTGTGGGATCTCCAATACACTTGCAGAGCATCGAAACGTGAAAGACTAGATGGACTGATTCAAGCTCCGAAGGCAAATCCAATTCATAGGCTACATGACCCACTTTACGGGTAATTCTATAGGGTCCAATGTACCTAGGACTTAGCTTCCCTTTCTTACAAAATCTCATCACCCCTTTCATTGGCGATACTTTCAAAAATACCCAATCACCAACTTGAAATTCCAGGTCTCGTCGGCGATTGTCTGCATAAGACGTTTGGCGACTTTGGGCTGTCAATAGTCGATCTCGGATCACCTTAACGTTTTCCACCGCCTGCTGAATCAATTCAGGGCCTACTAGTTGTACTTCTCCTATTTCAAACCATCCGATTGGAGATCTACATTTCCTTCCATATAAGGCTTCATATGGAGCCATTTGAATACTGGAATGATAGATATTGTTATACGCAAATTCGATTAACGGTAAATGATCGTCCCAACTTCCACCGAAATCCAGCACACATGCTCGTAGCATATCTTCCAAGGTTTGAATAGTACGCTCAGCTTGTCCATCGGTCTACGGATGAAATGCCGTGCTAAGCTTCACTTGAGTGCCTAGACCTTCTTGAAAGGACTTCCAAAACTTGGCTGTAAACTGTGCTCCTCTATCTGTAATAATAGATAATGGAATACCATGAAGTCGCACAATTTCCTTAAGATATAACCTCGCATTATCGTCGGCTGAGTATGTAGTCTTAACTGGGAGAAAATGGGCTTCTTTTGTCAATCTATCCACGATCACCCATATAGAATCATACCTGCCACGAGAACGAGGTAATCCCACAATGAAATCCATATTGATCACTTCCCATTTCCAAGTAGGGATTTCTATTACTTGCAATAAGCCTCCTGGCTTTTGTTGTTCAATCTTTACCTGCTGGCAATTTGGACACTGTGCTACAAATTCCGCTATATCTCTCTTCATGCCATCCAACCAATACATCATCTTGAGATCATGATACATTTTGGTTGCACCTGGGTGAATAGAATACCGAGAACAATGTGCTTCCTCTAGGGTTCGTTGGCGCAATTCTGCTACATTCGGCACACATAATCTGCCTCGGTATCTATGAATTCCATCCATAGAAACTTCAAATGGAGACTTCTCCTTTCCTTGAGATGTGTCTCTGTAACGACACAATTGAGGATCTTCATATTGCCGTTCTTTCACTTCCATATCCAATGACGAAATTGTGGGATCATTAATACTAATCCCTACATTACCCGAATCGATTACACGTACTCCAAGATTTGCTAATTGGTGGAGCTCATGAACCATCTCTTTCTTTTCCAGAGGGACTTCACATAAACTGCCCATTGACCGGCGGCTAAGCGCATCAGCTACTACATTCGCTTTTCCAGGGTGGTACAAAATGTTCACATCATAATCTTTTAACAATTCTATCCACCGCCTCTGTCGCAAGTTCAATTCCTTTTGCTTGAAAATGTATTGAAAACTTTTGTGATCTGTATAGATATCAACATGCACCCCATACAAATAATGCCTCCATATTTTTAAGGCATGAATAACCGCAGCCAATTCGAGATCATGAGTCGGATAATTCTTTTCATGTTTCCGTAATTGCCTCGAAGCATATGCAATAACTTTACTATGCTGCATCAATACGCATCCTAATCCGACACCGGAAGCGTCACAATATACCACGTAGCCATCTGACCCTTCTTGAAGTGTTAAGACCGGAGCTGAGGTCAATCTGCATTTCAACTCTTGGAAACTGCGCTCAAAAGCATCGTTCCACTGAAATTTGGCTGACTTCTGGGTTAGCTTCATCAATGGGGCTGAAATAGATGAAAAGCCCTCTACGAACCTGCTATATAACCTGCCAACCCCAGAAACCTACAAACTTCTGTAGGCATCGTAGGCCTTAGCCAAGTCTTCACAGCTTCAATCTTCTGAGTGTCAACTCGAATACCATTATCTGAAATAACATGGCCCAGAAATGTTACAGAATTTAGCCCAAATTCACACTTTGAAAATTTTGCATACAATTCTCGGGCACGAAGAATTCCAAGATTGAAGCTGCATGCTCTGATTCTGTGCGAGAGTACACCAGAATATCATCGATAAACACTATCACAAATAAGTCCAAGAGAGGCCTGAATACATTGTTCATCAAGTTTATAAACACGGTCGGAGCATTAGTCAATCTGAATGACATCACTCAGAATTCATAGTGGCCATATCTCGTTCTGAAGGCCGTTTTGGGAATATCCGCTTCTCTAACTCTCACTTGATGGTAACCCGACCTAAAATCTACTTTAGAAAACCACTTGGCGCCTTGCAGTTGATCAAATAAGTCATCAATCCTTGGAAGGGCATATTTGTTCTTTATCGTTACTTTGTTCAATTGCCTATAATTGATGCACATCCGCAGAGAACCATCTTTCTTTCTCACAAACAAGACCGGCGATCCCCACGGTGATGAGCTGGGTCTAATAAACCCCTTTTCAAGCAAATCCTTCAGCTGTGCCTTTAGCTCTTTTAATTCCGCCGGAGCCATTTGATAAGGACGAATGGAGATAGGCTTGGTGTCCGGCAACACATCAATGGCGAAGTCAATCTCTCTTTCTGGAGGAAGACCTGGAAGTTCGTCTGGAAACATATATGGGAATTCATTCACGACCGGAACTGATTGGAAAGTTGGCGGCCTTGACTCAGTTTCATGTACTCGAACTAAGTGATAAATATAACCCTTGGCTATCATCTTCCTTGCCTTAAGGTAGGAAATAAACCTACCCTTTGGGGATGCTGCATTACCCTTCCATTCAAGCACGGGCTCTTCCGGAAATTGGAATCGAACCACTTTCAATCGGCAATCAACATTAGCATAACACGATGCCAACCAATCTATACCCACAATTACATCGAAATCTATCATTTCCAGCTCAATCAAATCAACCTTGGTCTGGCGATCACATATCACAGCTACACAGTTTTTATACACTCGTTTTGCTATCACGGGATCACCAACCGGAGTAGACACCTCAAAAGGTTTGATTGGCTCAAGTTTCACCCCAATAGAACCAGAAACATATGGAGTAATATAAGAAAGAGTAAAACCCGAAACTATCAGTGCATATACGTCACGGGAAAATATAGACAATGTACCTGTAACCTCATCTGGGGAGGACTCAAGATCCTGCCATCCGGCTAAAGCATATACTCGGGCCTGAGTGGCACCTGAAGTAGATGCTGCCCCTCTGCCTCTACCTCGGCCTGCTGACATCTGTGGAGTCTGCCCTACCGGGCGCACTGACGAAGAACCAGCTGCTGAACCTGTAGACTGAACTCCAACTCTGCCAATCGTCGACGGGCAATCTCTCATCATGTGGCCCACATGGCCACAAGTATAACAAGCATCCGAACCCTGGCGACATTGTCTAAAATGTAATCTATCGCACTGGCTGCATCGCGGTACTGGGGGTCTCCTCTGGCTATAATCTTCCCTGAACTGGGAATCTGAGGCCCTCGAACTCTGGCCCTGTCCTGAACGGAAGGGGCGATCAAATCTCCTACCTGTAAATCGAGGAGGTGCACTAGTCACCAACTGGCCTGAGTACCTAGAATATGTCTGTCTTGATCCCCCTCTGTAATCACTGCCTGTTCCCATAGATCTGGCCCTCTTACCTTGCCTTCTATCACTATCACGATCACTTCTTTGTGGTTGTTGTTGCCCCTCTAAATTCTGAGCATGGGCCTGTATTCGGGAAATATCCATTCCGTCTTGCAAGGAAGTCGTCAAACAATCTCTGAATAAATGTGGCCTAGGCCACATACAAATCTATGTACCCGATCTCCCATGTCGGCCACCATAGCCGGGGCATATCTAGCCAAAGAATTAAATTGCATACTATACTCCCGGGCACTCATATTTCCTTGCCTAAAATTTAGAAATCTATCCGCTCTAGCTCGGTGGACCTCGGGTGGCAAATAGTGACGAATAAATGCATCCACGAATTCATTCCAAATCGGAGGAGGCGTATTCTCTCCTCTTGATAATACCCAATTGTTGTACCATAAAACTGCCATATCCCGGAGTCTATAAGATGCCAACTCCACGGATTCAGTTTCGGAAGCATGGAAAATCTTCAATGTCCTCAACACCTCATCTATGAAACCTTGCGGGTCTTAATCCGATTTTGACCCGAAGAACTCCGGAGGATTTAGACTCATGATATCATGGGCTTTGGTACTTGCTTCCCGATCACTTGAACTAGCATTTTGTCATTGTGCCTGTGCGGTGACCAATTGCGTCAATAAATGAATGGCCTCGGTCATTTGTTGACCCGAAGCGACCGGTGGAGGAATTGGAGCTGGAGCTCCTCCTTGTCCTTCCACATTAGGCGGGGTAGAAGAAGTGTTAGACAAGGCCTCATTATGTTATTTGCCTTCTTCTATATTCATCGGCGACTCTCTTTCTACCCGCCTCTTTGCCGTAGTCTTGCCCTCCTGGGCGGCTGTAGCCTTTCCCTTTGGCTGCATTCTGAAATCATAACACACTATTAGGGCGGATAAAATCTTATACATGGCTCTATCGCACGATCTCATAGGAAGAAGGATGGTCATTTTTCCTAAATGCCCTGTAGCCTCTTGTTTATTGATGTGGCGCGCAACACACCATAAATAAGACTCTACTAGACACGACTCGTAGACACTTCCTAGGACTGAACTGCTCTGATACCATTTTTGTCATGACCCAGCTAGGGGCCGTGACGGGTACCCGGGCTAGCCACCGAGCACTATTCGTTCTACTAGTCATCTTACTCATTTAATGCTCTTTTATCAACTTTATACTCAAATTGTAGGAAAATCATATTTTATATGGAAACATAAATACTTTATATACATATAATAGCATCTCGTGAGACCATCTAACCCACACTGCGGATCTACGAGCCTCTACTGGAGTACTAAACATAAGGACGGGACAAGACCCCGTCATGCCCGAAAATACATATATAGGACTATACACAAAAGAATAATCAAGCACCTCCGGGACAAAGGAATGCTTTCAGTCAGCTGACAGCTGCTACTGGTCTGGATCGAGCTCTCCTCCCTGTCTACCTGTGGGCATGAACACAGCATCCAAAGAAAATGGACGTCAGTACCAAAATTGTACTGAATATGAGAGGCATAAACAAGGAAATAAGGCAATGATATAAAAGAAGTATCAATATGGAATAACTGTATCTGACTGTCAAGCGTAAAAGAAATAATGCATGCTGGCTTACTCATAATCATCATCATGTCATATATGCACAATATATATGTTGCCCGCCCATGTAGGTACGGTGTAGTAATATATAAGCTGCCCGTCCATATCGGATCGGTGTGATAATCATAACATTAGCCTGCGTCCAGGCCTCCCGCGTCCGGGGTATCATCTCATGCTGCCCACTAGTGGTGTCTGCCCATGCCATTTGGCCATGGTGTATCGTATAGCTGCCCGCCTTAGCGGTGACTGTACGGCCAAATAGGCGCGGTGTTATTTCATCATCATACATGCTCATCATAATATAGTTATCATAATGCATGCATAATTCTTATGAACAACTTTACTTTATCCGGGTGACGTAAGGTCGTGATTCCCACGATTTCATTATGGAGTAATCATTGACATTCTGCCTCACCTTGAAGGAATTAACACATAAGGTGAGTGTAAGCAATAAATAACATCATGTCATATCTTTTATCTTATATAGCTATTCATAGACATAGGCTTGTAGCTTTCTGGAATATAGGAACTCATGAGGAGGAAGGAAAATCATGCTATGAGAATCATGCCATTAGAAAGAAAGGACTAGCCTCACATACCTTTGACATTTAACTAAGCTATCGCTGGCTTATTCTCCTTCGATATCACGTTCCTACCTTCAAGAGAGAGTTAGCACTAACGTTAGTCAATTCGATTATAAAAACGCGTGACTATTTCTAGGGAAAATTGGGCAGCGCTTCCTTTGTTTATACTACTTTTCCCATATACTATATCAACTCCCACACGCTCACAACAACATTCTAAATATCGCAATCAACAATCATCATTTATATACATTGACCACAATCCACCATTTCTCTTCAATTTCTCCACATTAATGGTTGTATCTTACTATCGCGTTTCCTCATATATAATAATTATTTCATGGTATAAATGTCATTTATAACATATTCATAATCACAACACTCCAACATTCATAATTCAACCCAACTACTATCCAACCATGACACTATTCACTCATGAATGACCCATTTCCTATGTCTTTTTAGAATTCAAGTATCTTAACCTTCCAATACCTTAAACCACATGGTTTAGTCATGAAAATTACCTTAGATGATGGTTGAACAAGTCTTGAATGGAATTACTCCTCTAGCATCAAAACCCTACTTCACTTCCTTTGGGTTTTCTTGAGAGAGATGAACTTTAGCTAGGTTTCATACACTTTGTCTCATGGATTTGGTGTTATTGATCATGGATTTCCTTTGATTTTTCTTGTAGATGAAGAGTGAGGAGTATTGTAAAGGTTTCTAGAGAGAAATATCGTGGAATGAAATGAATTTAATGAGCTTGGGTCTCCTTTTAATGACTTAAAATATGATCCGGAATGAATAGTAGCTGAAGTGCACAGTGGTCGTTAACCAAGTTTACGGTTCGTATTCCAGTTTACGGGCCGTATTCCGTGGTCGTATTTAAGCATATCAAAACCATAAAGGTTTGCTGGGGATCATGGTGATTTACGATCGCGGTTTACGGGCCTTATTTCAATTTACGGTCCGTATTCCAAATCGTATTTAACCATTTGATCATTTGGCAGAATGTTGAAGTTTGGTAACTTGGAATACGACATGGTGGTTTACGGGCCGTATACGACTTTACAGTCCGTATTTCATTTTACGACCAAATGGGCCAAAGTGCAAATCTGCAACTTTCACGTCTTCAGAACCTATAATTAGTCATTGTGGAGTATAACCTTATCCCTTATTCCCATTGCCTTTGAAATCTTACTTAGGGTCGTCAAATGTCATTCCCTTCTGATTAAAACAACATATACTCGTATTCTTCGTTAGTCTATTCGTTGTACATTCATGGGGAAATTTACAAGATGTAACAGTTTCACACTTGTGTTCACTCTTTATTCACATAGAACTTGTCACATCTTTAGTCGTTTCCTCGCTATACTTTACTTACAGTTCTTGTTACTTCTCAGTATACCCTGATCATAATCAACTCTATAGAGTGCCACTTCTTGATCTCATTCGCAAGCCCGCTTATAAAATAGAATAACGCTTGTGAAGTAAGCATACTCAACCGGTTACCCTTTCTGATCAGCCCTACTACACTTACCACATAAGTTATCTTACCAATGTATTCACATTCGTTATAACCCTTCATATTTGTACCTCTGTCTCCGTGATGCTGTTACTTTATTTTGCTAATAGACCTGTCGTACTTTACTTGCACTTATCCATTCAATCAATACTTCAGTAGCACACTCTATTGGAGTTACCCTTTCTCTTCTATGTCATGATTTAGTACTACTAGTCTCCTTAATTTACTCTAGTATTTCTCTTTACCATATGAATGTCGATCTTATAATTACCGTTACTATCATTCAATAATATTTAACTCAACTCTTGTTACTCCTAACTTAATCTCGTCCTGCCATTACTTTTTTTTTTTGGCACAACCTCTTTTCCCATTAGGACATATTACAAGCTTATATCTTATCTCCTTTAGATTCTAGGAAAATTTCGGCAGAGTTTCTCTTGTAACCATAACAATCCCAAACCTGCACATAGCCCAGAAAACACGTCTGATGTCGCAATAGGACATATATCGAGACACACATAATACGCAACTCAGCAACACAAGATCACTTACCATTAAACGATATAAATAATAAAGCTTGTCTCATAAGTTGTGCCTGCACACTCGGTCTAGAATTCCAATATATATATACATACACATATTATTTATATTCACTCACTGTCAATCAACTTACTCGTAGATCACGATTCCCGCTATCACTAGGTCACTAACAATTATAGTCATCTCAAATTGTCTTATTGGCTCAGATTTTTCACCTCAACGCAAACATCACAACGGAAGTGATACATGACAGCATGGGATCCGAATCAATCGATGCACACATATCATAAGAGGATACTAGCAATATACCTGGGACAATATCGGGGGAAGACTCAAGATCCTGTCGCTCAGCTAACACAAGGTTATGATGCTGGGATCCAATTGGACTGGGCATTCCTCTTCGGTCTCTATCATCGCCTACTAACATCTGTGGCCTTGGCCTTGGAGGGCGTACCGATGATGAAGAGCCAGCTACCACTCCTGTAGTCCGAACCTTACCTTTACCACGTAGCGATGGCCAATCGCGCTTTAAATGGCCTGGCCGAGCACAGGCATAACAAACATCCGAGCCCAAGTGGAACGGTCCCCAATGTAACCTAGAACACTTAGTACATCGTGGTGCCGAGGATCTCGTCTGATTAGAACCACTCCGAATTCGAGAACTGGAAACTCTGAGACTCTGGGGTGACCTAGAATAAGTAGATCCATCAAACCTGGGTCTAGGAAACTGTGGAGGAGCACCACTTGTTGAATGAACTGAGTGCCTAGAGAATTGTTGCCTCGGAGCACCCCTAAACTCATGATCAAACCCTGAAGAACTAACTCTCTTTCTCAAACCCCTGTTATCGTGGCCCACATCCTGCCGCTGAGCTTGAGCGGCTACCAATTGATTCAGTAGAAGAATGGCCTGTCTCATCTCTTGGCCCAGGGCATCTAGTGGGGGAACGGGGGGTGCTGGAGCTAAGTTAAGGCTCCCCTTTGATCCTCTAAAGTGGGAGAATGATGGGAAAACCGATATAGGGCCTTATTCTGGGGTTCGCTCTCCTCCATATCCATAGACGGCTCCCGTTCAAGCCCTTCTTCAACCACTACCTTGCCCTTCTGGGATACCGTAGCTTTTCCTTTCATCAGCTTTGCTGAAATTATAATGCACAATTAGGGAGGGGATAATCTTATAATACAGCTCTATCACACGATATCTTAAGATGAAAGATGGTCACTTTTCCTAAATGCCATGTAGCCTCCTATTTATTAATGTGGTGCGCAACACACCATAAACAAGACTCTACTAGACACGGCTCGTAGTTACTTCCTAGGATTAAACTGCTCTGATACCACCTTTGTCACGACCCGACTAGGGGCCATGACGGGTACCCGGGGCTAACCACCAAGCACCACTCATTCAATTGCTCATCATACTCATAATACACTTCTTTAATATTCGTATGCTCATAATCATAGGAAAACCATTTTTCATTTGGAAACATAATTACCTTATACACGTAAGCCTTCTGGCTATCAAAATAATATATACATACGAGGAGAACCCGTGAGACCATACTACCCACACAGACGTATGTACGAACCTTTACTAGAATGCTAGACATAGGGATGGGACAGGACCTCGTCGTGCCCAAAATACACACATATATATACACAAAAGAATAAGTCAATGGCACCTTCGGAACAATGGAGTGCCCTCAAGTCAGCTAATAGCTCGTACGAGTCTGGATCACCTCCCTGTCTACCTGTGCGAATGAACATAGCGTCCAAAGAAAATGGACGTCAGTAAGAACATTGTACTAAGTATGTAGGGCATGAATTAAATGAACATAATAGAGAAATCATAACTCATAAGGTGAAGATACAACCTGCATAACCTTTAAGGGTGGATACATTTCATACATATATCATATACATAGTTATACTACATGTATCATCATCGTATCGTATAAATCATCGTCATTAACCCGCGTCCGGGTAACCATCATATGCCACCCACCAGTGGTGATCATGTCCGGCTTTCTAGGCGCGATGGAATCGTAAGCAGCCCGCCTTAGCGGTGACATGTCCGGCCAACTAGGCACGGTGGAATCGTATCGTTATATAATCAACATAAACTCATCATTATTACACATCTCATAGGCATATCATAATCTTATCATAAGCTTAGCATTATTATACATCTATCATTAAAACATACATTCGAACTAGAAGGCATCTTTGGCTATGTCGGGGTGACATAAGGTCGTGACCCCGATTACATTATAGAGTGATCATAATCATCATATCTCACCTTGAAGGGACTAACATTTTAAGGTGAGTGTACACAAGGAAAAGCATCAATGGAACCATACTTAAGATTATTAGCCTCATGGACATCGTATGTTACTCTAGGATTCTTCATACTTACTTTTGTCATCATCATTATCATGCTCGTATCGTATCTCTTTTCCTTGTCATATGCGTATATAGCTCTTTACTAAGAGTGACTCATAATTTTCGGGATGTAAGAATGTCTTGAAGAGATAAGGAATATCATGTCATAAGAATCATGCCTTAGAAAGAAGGGACTACCCTTACATACCTCTTTTCTTTGCTACTCTATCGCTTGATCGTTCTCCTTCAACGCTCACATCTCTACCTTCAAAGGAATTCATTTCAATATTAGCTACTTGACTATATAAACGTGCTTACTAATGCTAGAGAAAATTGGGCAGAATTTCCTTTGTTTATACAACTTTCCTCATTTTACATATCAACTCCTAACATCCATCACAACATTCACAATATCATACACAAAAATCATCATTCATCTACATTATCCGCATTTCACAATTTCACTTCAATTTCTCCATAATTGTGGTTATAGTTCACTATCGTGTTTTCTCACATATAATACTTACACCATGTTCTAAATGTCATTTATAGAGTACTTATAATCACCACATATCAATATTCATGATTCACTCCAAACTACTTCTCAAAATGGCACTATTCCCTTATTCATGACCCATTTTCTATATCCTTTTACAATCCAAGTGTTTCAACTTTCAAATGCCTTAAACAACATTGAAATACCATAAATCTTACCTTAGATGGTGTAGGAATGAACCTTGGATGGAAACCCCTCACTTGAGCAAAACCCTAGTTTCACCTTCACTTGGATTCCTTGGCTTGGATGAACTTTAAAGTGCTTCTTGCACTTGATTCACTTAGATTGATGTAGTTGATCACTAATATTTCTTGAATTCTTGTGATAGAAGTGTTCTAGGGAATTCTTGAGAGAAGTGGTGTGAAGGGGAAAATGAAATGAAATGAAACATGGTCCTTTATTAAATACACAAAATCTGTCCCGACCAGTTTCTACGGACCAACATACGGTCCGTATAAATTATACTGACCATATGTATGGTTGTAGATTTGGTCCAGATAAGGTTTCCCATCTGGGCTAAATATACGGCCTAACATACGGCCAGTATGTTGGGCTGTATAATGCCCAGCTATCTCGATTTCGTTCTCGTCGACTCGTTTGACCTCCAATCCATATGGAACCTTCTTAACACTTATTTATCACCTCATTAACAATCTAAAGGACGTTATAACTCTTCTCCAAAGAATCATTCAATCATCATTAACTCCTTACTCGTAAATCCTTTCCGATACATAACGTATGCCTTTCCTTCCTTGACAACTTTCTTCTCTTACTTCGAATGTCTTTGAAATCTCATTTAGAATCATCAAATGCTATTTATTACTTATTGAAACATCTTATACTTCGTTCCCCTCGTTAGTCTATCCACTGTGCATCAATGAATTTTTTTTCGAGGTGTAACAATTCTATATGGGTGATCGTGGACAGACTCACTAAAGCGGCTCATTTTCTCCTAGTCAGAACCACATACTCAGCAGAAGATTATGCAAGTTTGTATCTCAAGGAGATTGTGTGACTGCATGGTATTCCGATATCCATTATCACAGATAGAGGAGCGCAATTTACAGCCAAGTTCTAGAAATCCTTTCAAGAAGGTCTAGGTACTCAAGTGAAGCTTAGCACGACATTTCATCCGCAGACTGATGGGCATGCTGAACGTACCATTCAAACCTTGGAGGATATGCTAAGAGCATGTGTTCTAGATTTTTGTGGTATTTGGGATGACCACTTACCTCTAATAGAGTTTGCATACAACAATAGCTACCATTCCAGTATCCAAATGGCTTCGTACGAAGCTCTATATGGAAGGAAGTGCAGATCCCTAATTGGATGGTTTGAAATAGGAGAAGTACAGCTAATAGGCCCTGAGTTAATTCAACAAGCAGTAAAAAAATTTAAGGGGATCCGAGATCGATTACTGACAGCCCAAAGTCGCCAAAAATCTTATGCGGACAACCGCTGGTGAGACTTAGAATTTCAAGTTGATGATTGGGTATTCTTAAAGGTGTCACCAATGAAAGGACTGATGAGATTTTGTAAGAAAGGAAAGTTATGTCCTCGATACATTGGACCCTATAATATTATCCGTAAGATGGGTCAAGTAGCTTATGAATTGGACATGCCTCCAGAAATTGAATCAATCCATCCAGTTTTCCATGTCTCAATGCTCCGCAAGTGTGTTGGAGATCCTACGAGAATTGTTCCAATAGATGATGTTCAAGTGACAGAAAAGCTAGTCTATGAAGAAGTGCCAGTTGCCATATTAGACAGGCAAGTAAGGAGACTTCGAAATAAGGAAGTGGCCTCAGTTAAAGTCTTATGGCGAAATAAAAATCGAGAAGAAATGACTTGGGAAGCAGAAGAGAGTATGAAATCCAAATACCCGCACTTATTTCATCCTCCACAAGAGATCCACGATGAAACATCGGGATTATGAGGTATGTATGTTTTCTTTTTATGCATATGGGCCGTGTGTGGCCAACTTATATTGCTATTGTGTTGTGGCCCTGTGAAGCAATGTTATTATGGGCTGTTGTGACAGGATGGTAGAGCTATATTACAGGGGAAACTCTAGCGAAATGTTCGTAGAATTTTCGAGTGCTTAACATTCGAGGACAAATGTTCCAAAAGGGGGGAAGAATGTTACACCCCGAAAAAAAATATTCAGTTAACATACAGTTAATAGACTAATGAAGGGAACGACGTATACGATGTTTAGGTAAGTAAGAAATAACATTTGATGATTCTAAATGAGATTTCAAAGACGTTTGAGGTAGGAGACGAAAGTTGTTAAGGAAAGCAAGGTATATGTTGTGTGTCGGGCAAGATTTATGAGTATCGAATTAACGATGGCTTAATGATGTTTTGGAGAAGAGTTATAATGCCCCTTATATTGTTAATGAAGTGGTAAACAAGTGCTAAGAAGGTTCCATAAGGATTTGAGATCAAACAAAGTGACGAGAACAAAATCAGAGAAAAGATAGATTATACGACCAATTATACGGTTCGTATAATGTTATACGGTCCGTATAATGGTCCGCAGAATCGTCACAGTGAAGGTCCCTCGCTGATGGGATTATACGGTCCGTATAAAATTATACAGACCGTATATGCAAGTATTATTGATATAGAATATATTTTGGATTGATTGTTGAAATTGTTAGTATGATTGGTGATATTGTTATTGATAGTTTGGCCGAGTTGAATTCTCGGATTGTTGTTGATAAAATTGGCAGAGTTAGATTCTCGTGGATGGTGTATTTACAGGGGAAATGCTGCCGAAATTTCGGTAGACAAAGTGTTAGTTTAGAATGAGATTCTTGGATATCTATAGCTAATGTTTGTATTCATTAACATTGTTATAGATTTTGGGAAGGCCAAGAATTAAGTTGGATTGACTAGGGAAGCGGACAAGGTATGTTAAGGCTCGTCCCTTTCTTTCAAAGGCATGATCCCGATGTTACGATTTCATAATTGTTTCCATATTCTCCTTGTTTTCAAAAGATAGATGTTTATGATTTTAAGGCATGATTCCTTTCCGATAACCCGTCAATGTTTCCCAAAAATGTTCGCCTTTTTCCAAAACAGAGGTCTATGGTATTGTAAGCTTTTATGACAAAAAAAAAACGATGGATATGTTTTACAACGATATTGATGATGTCGAGGATGAGAATATTTCTATGATGGCTATGATAAGAATGGTTTCATGTTTGAAAGGTACTTGATGTGATCATTGCTTGATTTTCCAAAAATGGCTTCTGAAAAGTTCGTAGAAAGTTCTGTTCTTCAAACATCCATAACTTTTTCATACTAACTCGAATTAACTCAAAACATGGTTATGATCTTATTCTATGTCCTCTTAACGCTGTTATTCGTTGCTAGTCTCATCTTATGGTAATCGTTCCTTCAAGGTGAGACAGTCATGATGATTGTTCCATAATATATTCGGAGGTTACCGACCTTACGTCCCTCCGATAGATACATGACATTCTTTGGGCTCTCATGCATGCTGACTATATGATATACGTATATGACATATGTATATGTATATGGGGGATATGGGGAAAGGGAGATATGTTGCGCTATAGACGCATTGCCACCTGGTCAGCTGGCGTGATTTATTATCCCGGACGCGGGACATATGTGGGCTAGCCGGCGTTGTTCGGCGCTATGGCATGTTCTATTTTCTATGTATGTGAAAAAGAAATGTTTTCAAAGGAAAGATAAGCATGCATGGCATCCGGCCAAAAAGGCATTCATATGTACAGGTTACTCTCTTATCTCACTATATGCTCTATGATCCTATGACATTGTTATTCATACTTTATGTTCCCTATTATGCTGCTTTTCATGCCTTACATACTCGGTACATTACTCGTATTGACGTCCCTTCTTGTGGGCGCTGCGTTTCATGCCACGCAGGTAAACAGGTAGACGATTTCGGTTCCTAGGAGCTCCACCCGCGGTACATTGAGAGCGCTCCAGTTGTTCCGGAGCTTCAGTTCATTGGTACTACTTTTGTGTACATATTCAGGCACGGCAGCACCCGGCCCTCCTTGTTAATATGCGTATTTTGTTTAGAGGCTCGTAGACATATATGTACAGTTAGATGCTTTACACCCTTATTCGTCCTTGTGGTTGTGTAATATGTTAACAAAGTTTATTAACACCTGTTTATAATTATGCTGGTAATGATAGTGTTAAGTAAAGGAATAACGGTATAGTTCATATGGCCCACTCAGTAGTAAAGGTAAAACGATAGATAAGAGGTGCTCGGTAAGACAGTATTGGGTACCTGTCGCGGCCCTAGTTGGGTCGTGACACTTACATACTTAGTACATTTATCGTACTGACGTCCTTTCTTTTGTGGAAATTGGGTTCATGCCCATATGTAGACAGGGAGGTGACCCAGGTTCATAGGAGCTGATCAGCGGAGTTACAGGAGCACTCCATTATTTCGGAGGTTCTATTTGTGGCACATTCTTTCGTGTATATACATATTTAGGCACAACGGGGTCCTGTCCTGTCCTTATGTCTAGTACTCTAGTAGAGGCTCGTAGATACGTATGTGTGGGTAGTAGATGTACCATGATGATCACATTGTGTATTTGTATATTATTTTGATAGCCCGAGGGCCTTATCCATATGATTGTAGATATGTTTTTGGAAGTGATAAAGGTTTCCTTATGGCCAATTGGGTTGAGAATAAGAAATGCATTTAAGATGAGTATGATGGTTAGCATGAGTGGTGCTTGGTAGTCAGCTCCGGGTACCCGTCATGGCCCGTAGGCGGGCTGTGACAAAAGTGTTATCAGAGAAGTTCCGTCCTAGGGTGTGTCTACAAGCCGTGTCCAGCAGAGTTTTGTTTATGGGTGTGTAGCGCACCACACTTATAAGTAAGAGGCTGCAGGGAATCTAGGGAAAAATGACCATTCTTCTTCTTACTAGATTGTGCCATAGAGCCATGTTATAAGATTTTCCCCTCCCTAGTTGTGCGTTATGATTTCAGTAATGCCGCAAAAGAGAAAAGCTACAGCCGCCCAGAGGGAAAGGCTACGACAGAGAGGAGGATGGAAAGGGAGCCTCCAACAAATATAGGAGAAGGTAAATCTCATAATGAGGCTCCATCCAATACCTCTCACCCTCCGCCTATTCTAGAAGAGCAAGAGAGGGCTTCAGCTCTGACTCCTATGCCTCCAGTTCCTCCACCTGGTTCTTCAGGTCAACAAATGACTAAAGTTATTATGCTATTGACATAGTTAGTTTCCGCTCAGGCACAGCGGCAGAGTACGGGTCCAGGAGATAGGGCGACTAGTGCTAGGGCCAGTGATTTCATGAATTTAAGTCCTCCAGAATTTTTTGGGTCAAAGCCGGATGAAGACCCGCAAGGTTTTGTTGATGAGATGCTGAGAACGTTGAGGATTATTCATGCCTCCGATACTGAATCTGTGGAGTTGGCATCTTACAGAATCCGGGATGTAGCGGTCCTTTGGTATAATAACTGGATATGTTTGAGAAAGGAAAATGCACCTCCCCCAGTTTGGCAGGAATTTATGGATGCCTTTCTTCGTCATTATTTGCCACCCGAGGTTCGAAGGGCCCATGCGGAGAGGTTTCTCAATCTAAAGCAAGGGAATATGAGTGCTCGAGAGTATAGCCTTCACTTTAATTCATTGGCCCGGTATGCTCCCACTACGGTGACCGATGGGAGATAGAGTGCATAGATGTGTGAGTGGCTTAGGGCCACATTTTTTTAAAGATTACTTGACAGCTTCATTGTAACAAGGGATGGATATTTCCCGTATTCAGGCTCACGCCCAGAATTTAGAAGATAACAACAATCGCAGAGGGGTGAGCGTGATATCGATAGAAGGCAGAGTAAGAGGGCTAGATCTGTTGGTGCCGACAGAGACTATAGAGGGGGATCGAGGCAGTCATATTCTAGATATTCAGTCCAGTCGGCAACTAGTGCACCTCCCCGGTTTGCAGGAAGGAGATTTGACCGCTCCATTCATTCAGGACAGGGTCAGAGCTCGAGAGCTTTCGGTTCTCAGTTGGGAGGTGATTATAGTCAGAGGAGACCATCAGTTCCGCGATGTAGTCAGTGTGAAAACTTACATTCTGGTCTGTGTCGCCAGGTTTCAGATGCTTCTTATTCTTGTGGACAGACTGGGCACTTGATGCGTGATTGTCCCTCGAGGTACGGTAGAGGTAGGGTTTAGCCCACAAGATCAGGAGCTGGTTCTTCCTCATCTGTGTGCCCGATATGGCAGACTCCCTAGATTCCAGCAGGCCGTGGTAGGGGCCGAGGGGGAGCATCCAGTTCAGGTGGAATTCAGCCCCGTATCTATGCTCTAGCCAAACATCAGGTTCTTGAGTCTTCCCCAGATGTGGTTACAGGTATATTATCCATATTCTCTCATGATGTTTATGCATTGATTGATCTGAGTTCTACGTTGTCTTATATCACTCCTTATATTGCTAGTCCTATTGGGGTGAGACCACAGCCAATTAAACCTTTTGAGGTATCTACTCCGGTTGGTTATCCCGTAATAGCTGGGCAAGTGTACAAAAATTGTGTGGTGGTGGTATGTAATCGTCAGACTATTGCTGATTTGATTGACCTAGAAATGTTAGATTTTGATGTGATTATGGGCATGGATTGGTTGGATTCTTGTTATGCTAATGTGGATTGCAGAACGAAAATAGTCCGATTTCAATCTCTGGGCGAACCAATGCTTTAATGGAAGGGTAACACAACATCTCCAAGGGGTAGGTTTATTTCCTATCTCAAGGCGAGGAAGGTGATCGCCAAAGGCCATATTTAGCATCTAGTCCGAGTTCATGACACCGAAGCAACACCATTGACTTTTCAATCCGTCCCGGTAGTAAATGAATTTCCGGATGTATTCCCAGATGAACTTCCAGGCCTTTCTCCAGAAAGAGAGATATATTTTGCTATTGATGTGTTACTGGATACTAAACCAATCTCTATTCCTCCCTACAGAATGGCTCCTGCAGAATGAAAGAGTTAAAGGAACAATTGAGAGATTTGCTTGAGAACGGATTCATTAGACCCTGTTCATCGCCTTGGAGAGCGCCTATCCTATTTGTGCGGAAGAAAGATGGTACCCTGGGGATGTGCATTGATTATAGGCAGCTGAACAGGGTAACGATAAAGAATAGATATCCACTTCCAAGAATCGATGATTTGTTTGACAAACTACAGGGTGCCAAATGGTTTTCCAAAATTGATCTAAGATCGGGGTATCATCAAGTGAGAGTTACAGAATAAGATATTCCTATAACAGCTTTCAGAACGTGATATGGCCACTATGAATTTCGGGCGATGTCATTGGGGTTGACCAATGCTCCGATGATGTTTACGAATTTGATGAATAATGTATTCAGGCCTCTTTTAGATCTGTTTGTAATCGTGTTCATTGATGACATTTTAGTATACTCTCGGACAAAGGCCGCGTATGCAAACCATTTACGTATTGCCCTCGGAATTCTTCGGACTCGAGAATTGTATGCAAAATTTTCAAAATGAGAGTTTTAGTTGAATTCTGTGACTTTTCTAGGCCATGTTATTTCAGCTGCTGGCATTCGAGTTGATACCCAAAAAATTGAGGTTGTGAAGACTTGGCCAAGGCCTACAACGTCTACAGAAGTTCGTAGTTTTCTGGGATTGGCAGGTTACTATAGAAGATTTGTAGAAGGGTTTTCCTCTATTTCAGCACCATTAACGAAGCTAACTCAGAAATTAGCAAAATTTCAATTGACTGATGCTTGTGAATGCAGTTTCCGGGAATTGAAGGATAAATTGACTTTGGCCCCAACCAGTTATGTTATGTATTGTGATGCCTCTGGTGTGGGGTTAGGTTGTGTGTTGATGCAGCACGGTAAAGTCTTCGCCTATGGTTCAAGGCAGTTGAGGAAATATGAGAAAAACTATCCAACTCATGACCTCGAATTGGCTGCAATTATTCATGCACTAAAAATGTGGAGGCATTAATTGTATGGTATACATGTTGATGTTTATACAGATCATAAGAGTCTCCTATATATTTTAAAACAGAAGGAGTTGAATCTTCAGCAGAGATGATGGTTGGAACTACAGAAAGACTATGATGTGAGCATTTTATACCGCCTCGGGAAGGCGAATGTGGTAGCTGATGCACTTAGCCACAAATCAATGGGTAGTCCATGTGAGATTCCTCCGGAGAAGAAATAATTAATCCATGAGCTTCACCAATTAGCCAGCCTTGGAGTTCGCATACAAAAACAACTATCATTCTAGTATTCAAATGGCCCCGTATGAAGCTTTATAAGGGATAAAGTGTAGATCCCCAATTGGGTGGTTGGAAGTAGGAGAGGTACAGCTAATAGGCGCTGAGTTGGTTCAACAAGCGGTGGAAAAGGTAAAGGTTATCCGAAATCGACTATTGACGGCCCAAAGTTGCTAGAAATCTTATGCGGACAACCATCGACGAGACTTAGAATTCCAAGTTTATCATTAGGTATTCTTAAAAGTATCACCGATGAAAGGTGTGATGAGATTATGTAAGAAGGGGAAGTTAAGTCCTCGATACATTGGACCTTATAAGATTGTCCGCAAGATGAGTCAAGTAGCTTATGAACTAGACTTACCTCCAGAACTTGAATTAGTCCATCAAGTTTTTCACTTATCAATGCTCCGTAAGTGTGTCGGAGATCCTACTAGGATCATGCCGGTAGATGATGTTCAAGTGACAGAAAGGTTGACTTATGAGGAGATACCGATTGCCATACTAGATAGGCAAGTACGGAGGCTTAGAAACAAAGAGGTAGCCTCAATTAAGGTCTTGTGGCGGAACAATAATTGAAAGGAAATGACTTGGGAAGCGGAAGAAAACATGAAGTCCAAGTACCACACTTATTTC
The DNA here is from genome assembly GCF_019175385.1 of Lycium barbarum. Classification (NCBI taxonomy): domain Eukaryota; kingdom Viridiplantae; phylum Streptophyta; class Magnoliopsida; order Solanales; family Solanaceae; genus Lycium; species Lycium barbarum. Next base: position 73,930,548 of record NC_083339.1, read on the forward strand.
GACCCCCGGGAGAGATCCAAAATGAGACATCAACATTATGAGGTATGTATGCTTTCCTTTTATGCTTTTGGTCCTGTGTGGCCATAATTTCTTGCTATTGTGTTGTAGCCCTGTGAGGCAATGTTATTATGGGCTTTTGTGATAGGATGGCAGCTCCACATTACAGGGGAAACTCTGGCGAAATTTCTGTAGGACTCCCGAGAACTTAACATTCGAGGATGATTTTTTTTTTGGGGGGGGGGGGGGGGGGGAAGAAAGGGGAGAACGTTGCACTTCCCGTTTTGTGGCAAGGAGATTTTTGGCTTATTGGTGGTGTGTACCGTTGGTTCGGTAATCCACACCAGAGCTTTGGAAACGAGATATTTTACTTTATATGTGCACAGGAGTATAAGTATGCATTCTTGACATTACGAAGGAATTAGAAGTGAAACGAATCGAATCGGAGGAGTTCAGGAAAACTGCTGAAACTAGTCAGCATCGACGGCCCAAGGGACGATGGTCGACAGGTCGATGAGCCGCCGTCCGGCAACATCGACGAGGTTCTACAATCAGAAATTTCAGGCGGCAGTTCAACGGGGCATGTCGACGGACCGTCGACACGTCGACGACCATCAACCCTGCTCGTCGACCCGCGGATATGGAACTTTCCAGCCCTAGTTATAAATATAAGATCCCACATTTCTATTTTATTATTTTCCCAAAAACAGATCCCATATCTCTCTAAAACCCTCCCTCTATTTCTACAACAAATCTATACCAAGAGACCAAGATCAAAAGCAAAGACTAAGAGATTCATGTACTAGGAAGCCTATTAGGGTTTGTGAAGAGTAAGAATTTCTTTGGCATGCACGTGGAGGATTCAATTCTAATGGAGTAGAGTGACTCAAGGCTTATTCCCAAGTGATTAAGGTGAGTTTTATGTTTATTTCATATTATTGAGAGTATTGAGGGGTTGAAAGACTTGGATTATGGAAAAGAGGAGAATATATAGTGCAAATATGAAATAGTATTAAAGATGTTGTATCATGACTTGACTTGAATCATAGTTCTTGATGTGTAATGAGTATAATCTTGCTATAAATAGTATTAAAGATGTTGTAGAGGCATTGTATGAGGACGGATACAATATAGTGCTATAGTTAGGGAATGTTGAGCATTTAATAATGTCTAGCTTGATGAAATTGTTGATTAAGATATTGTGGGCGTTGTTATTGATATTGGGAGTTGTTTATTATGTGGGGGAAAGTCATTGAAATTAAGGAGATGTTACCCAATTTTCGTTAGCTTTAGCTTAAGCTTAAGTATGTTTTCGATTATCTAATTTTAGTACGAACTCTCTTGAATGTAGAAACGTGAATATTGAAGGGAAGCATTCAAGTGATAAAGTTAACGAAACGTAAAGGTATGTAACACTAGTCCCTTCTTTTCTAAGGCATGATTCCTGTGACATGACTTCCTTTATCTTTCCATGACCTTCTTACATTTGGAAAATATGAGTCAATGTTTATAAAAAGCCTCTTATGAGACAAAGATAAGAGATATGTCATGAGTATGATAATGATGATGATGAGTCTAAGCCTAGATATCCTAAAGCTTGTGATATGATATTTTCATAAAGATAATGATCCCTATACGATTCTTTGATGTTATTCATTGTTGGTAGGCCCACCTTATGATCCTAAATGAATTGGACCCTATGAATCCCTCAAAAGAGTTGGAGGTGCTTCTCGTAGTGAGGAATGATGAAGAGTTAGGAATTGTTTTTGCAAGAGTTGCCATTGTAAGTGGAGGTGCAACTTGATGAAATGTCGTGACCTTAAGAATTATGACAACACATTGGCATTAAAGGAAATTCCGGTATCAATCTTTGGGGATATGTTGAGGGAATGTGCCCTGTATTTAAAAGGTAATAGGCATGAGCAGTTTCCCCTTTACCTAATTTTAATATAATTGTCATGAGCCAACTAGGGGCCATGACGGGTACCCGGGGCTAACCACCCAGCACCACTCATTCTACTACTCATCATACTCCTTAAGCGTTCTTTTATCAAATTCATACTCAAATCATAAGAAAATAATTTTTCATTAGAGAACATAAATACTTTTATATGCATAAGCCTTTCGGCTATCAAAGTAATATATATATATATAAGTATAATAGCAACCTCATGAGACCATATAACCCACACCTGCGTATCTACGAGCCTCTACTAGAGTGCTAGACATAGGGATGGGACAGGACCTCGTCGTGCCCAAAATATACATATGTACACAAATGAATAATCTAAAGCACCTCCGGAATAATGGAGTGCTCTCAAATCAACTACTAGCTCCTACGAGTCTGGATCAAGATCACCTCCCTGTCTACCTGTAGGCATGAACATAGCATCCTAAGAAAACGGACGTCAGTACGAACATTGTACTGAATAAAAGAGGCGTAAATAATAATAATAATACGTTAATGAGATAAAGGAAGCATCAAATAAGGAGCAACTGTATCTGACTGTCAATTATAAAAGGAATAATGTATGCTGAGTTACTTCATAATCATCATCATATCATATATACATAAATGTATAAGCTGCCCGTCCATATAGGTACGGGTGTGATAATCACTAGCCTGCGTCCAGGCCTCCCGCATCCGAGGTACCATCTCATTCCGCCCACTAGTGGTGCTGCCCGTGCCATATAGACACGATGTAATCATCTATAAACCGCCGCCTTAGTGGTGCTACCCGTGCCATATAGGTGCGGTGTAATATCATCAATATGTACTCGTCATAAAGCATGTACAAAAACTCAAAAATAGTTATGCTGTATCGGGGTGACATAAGGTCGTGAACCCCCGATTCCGTTATGGAGCATTTATAAGCATTCTGCCTCACCTTGAAGGGAATAGTATATAAGGTGAGTGTATACAGTAAACAAAATCATTTGCTTTATAGGAACATCATATCATGAACTCTAGAATCTTTAAACTTAAACTCATCATCATCATAATTGGACTCGTACTATATCTCTTATCTCATATGAACATAGACTCTTAGCTTTCCGGAATGTAGGAGATTCATGGAAAGGAAGGAAAAATCAGGCCATTTGATTCATGCCATAGAAAGAAATGACTAGCCTCACATACCTTTTTTCGTTTAACTCATCTATCGCTTGCTTGTTCTCCTTTGATGCCCACGTTTTTACCTTTAAGAGAATTCACATTAACATTAGCTAATCAATTACTTAAATGTGCTTACTATTTCTAGGGAAAATTGGGCAGCATTTCCTTTGTTTATACGACTTTCCCCATTTTCCATATCAACTCCCAAACATCGATAACAACATTCACAATATCACAAGCAACAATCATCATTCATCTACATAACCCACATTTCGTAGTTTCACTCCAATTTCTCCATAATCATGATCATAGTTCATTATTGCATTTTCTCAAATATAATGCTTATTCCATGTCCTAAATTTCGTTCACGACATACTTACAATCACAACATACCAATATTCATAATTCACCCCAAACTACTAGTCAACAATGACACTGTTCACACATTCATGACCCATTTTCTACGTCCTTCTACAGTCCAAGTGTTTCAACTTTTCAATACCTTAAATAACATGTAAATACCATAAAACTCACCTTAGATAGTGTAGGAATAAGCCTTGAGTTGAAATATTTCTCTTTCACCAAAACCCTAGTTCACTTCCCATGAAATTTTCTTGCCTTAGGTGAACCCCAGTGAGTTTCTTGCACTTATTTCCCTTGATTTGATGAAGTTGATCATTAATTTCACTTGGATTCTTGTATATGAGGAGTTTGGAAAGTTTTAGAGAGCTAGTGAGTTGTGGAGAAAGAAAATAAAATGAATTAAATGAACTTGGGATATTCTTTTATAAATGAAAAGGCTGTCCCGACATCATTACATGGACACTTATGCGGTCTGTATAAATTTATATGGTCCGTATTAGTGACCGTGAAACTGCTCCAGTAATCATCCCTCTCTTTGTCAATTTGATGGCACATTATACGGTCCATATAAATTTATACGGCCCGTATAAGTGACCGTGAAATCACCCCCTCAACAACTTCATTTTGTTACCATTACACGACAGGTTATACAGACCGTATAATATTATACGGACCGTATAATCGGTCGTGTAATCTACCTCTTCTCTGATTTTGGTTCTCGTCACTTCGTTTGACCTCCAATCCTTATGGAACCTTCTTAACACTTGTTTATCACTTCATTAACAATCTAAGGGACGTTATAACTCTTCTCCAAAGCATCATTTAATCATCATACATTGATACTCGTAAATCCTTTCCAATACATAACGTATGCCTTGCCTTCCTTAACAACTTTCCCCTCATACTTCTCATGCCTTTGAAATCTCATTTAGAATCATTAAATGTTATTTCTTACTCATGAAAACATCGAATACGTCGCGCCCTTCGTCAGTCTATTAACTGTGCATGAGCGGAAAATTTTCCGAGGTGTAACATTCTTCCCCCCTAGGGAACATTCATCCTCGAATGTTAAACTATCTGGGAATTCTACGAAAGTTTCGCCAGAGTTTCCCCTATAATATGGCGTTACCATCCTGTTACAATAGCCCACAATAATATCGCCTCGTAGGGCCACAACACAATAGCAATATAGTTTGGTCACACACGACCCAAAAGCATAAAAGAAATCATACATACCTCATAATCTTGATGTTTCGTCTTAAATGTCTTTCGGGCTGAAATAAGTGCGGAAACTTGGATTTCATATTTTCTTCCGCTTCCCGAGTCATTCTTCTCGGTTGTTATTTTTCCATGAGACCTTAACTGAGGCCACTTCTTTATTTTGAAGTCTCCGTACTTGCTTATCTAATATGGCATTGGGTACCTCTTCATAGATCAACTTTTCTGTCACTTGAACCTCATTTACTGGCATGATCTTAGTAGGATTTCTAACATATTTACGAAGCATAGAGACATGGATGGTAGATCTAATTTATAAGCCACCTTGCCTATTTTGCACACAATCTCATAAGGCCTAATGTATCGGGGACTAAGCTTCACCTTCATTCAGTGATCTTATTGCATTCGTAAGTTGTCACACCCCAGGGCTACCGTAGGAAGCATATAGCAAGTACTTATGTCATATTCCAAGTAATTGTCCTATTTATCCCTAACGATAACCCCGGCTCAACATTTCAACTCAGTTTACCATATATTTTCCTTCAACTAACCCGGAGTATCATGACTACAGTATCCTTGTTTACCTCCTACTCCTCTTTTTTAAGTACCCACTTGGTTTCATTGGCGACGCATAAATACTAGCAAGTTACATAATCGTTTTTGCGTGATTCGTGTACATCCGCATCTATACATATACATGTATTCATATCCGTATTCGTATTCGCGTATCCGACCATGACTAGGCTTGGTGATCATTCACACCAAAAGTCTTTTGTTTATCTGTAGTAACTTATCTTGTCGTGCTCTTTTCCTTCTTTTATTTTTTTTCCTTGATTATCATATCTTATGTCCTGCTATAGATAACCTTAGGTCTCTTTCTTAATTATCTCTTATAAATCGCAATATCATTAATTACGACTTTGCCGTTAGTGACTTTTCCTCCTTTCTAGTATAACATCGCTATCTTTTACAATATCCCTTGAGTTATTTGCTCTCAATGTCACGTGGTGCAAGGTCTTCGCGAATGGTTTCCCGTAGAGTCTCAGATGCCTGCTCAATTCATGTTCGTTCATTTACTAGTCATTCGACTCATTTCTGCGCGACTCTGTATCTGTCATATCTTAGGGTCCATCATTTCAATCTCTACACTTGTATCCTCTTTATTCGCTTCCCCCCTTTAAGGGTTTTACTTGTACCATTCTCAAATTCGTTGCCTCACCTTCAAATATTGAATTCATATACCCCTCACTATACTACATCTTATTCATGTCGTTTCCCGTAATCTATAGCTACAATAATTCATATGTGAAGTCTTAACATACTCACCTAGCAGTCTTGTAACCAAATAATACAACCAATATAGCAATCCGAACAAGAATGTATTTTTACTTAGCTCATCTAGTAGTTATGAGTCAATGTCTAAATCCGCTCCAATTAACAACTTTTGTCCCATAGGGATGCTCACAATAGTAGTAGGTCTAGTTATCCATACCATCCATATAATGTCACTTTCCCTCTTCTTCGACGCTCAAAGTTCACTTTCGTATCATGGATCTTGGGTCGCGCTTTATGGCATTTCCACTATAAAAAAAATCCAGTGATTTCTCCTCTACCTATTATGGAAAGCCTTTGGACTCTGTCTCTTTTTCTGTCCTTCGGTTTTTTCGTTTTTGACTTCTTGATAGAAACGGTAGACTGCGCAGGAACGGTAGACTGCGCAGGAAAGGATTCGGGTGGGGGAGCGTCTACCTCCTCTCCCGAGGAATGGAAAATAGCCCTCGGTCTCCCGGATAATCAAGTGGCACCGGAATGTCTACGCTCCCATATTAAAGACCAGTTAAGATACCTCAATATCGGTCGAAAGATGACCCTAAACGAGGGCAAATTGGAAGAATTTCTTTTGCCCTTAGGGCCTAAGTCTCATGCTCTTTTACTCTTGTGTAGCACTCAACATTGATTTCAAAACCAATCATAATAAACACTATAGAGTGCCACTTCTTAATCTCGTTCGCAAACCTGCTCGTAAAATGGAATAAATCTTGTGAAGTAGGCATACTCAACCTGTTATTCTTTCTAATCAGTTCTATTAAACTTACCATATAAATTGTTTTACCAACGTATTCTCATTCATAATAACCCTTCGTATTCGTACCTCTGTCTCCGGGTACTGTTACTTTATTTGCTAGTAAACTTATCGTCTCTTTCTCGTGCTTATCCCTCCAATCAATACTTCAGTATCACACTCTATTGGAGTTACCCTTTCTCTTCCATGTCATGTTTTAGTACTACCAAGAATTTCCCTTTACCGTATCAATGTCGCTCTTATAACGACTGTTACTATCAATTCAATAGTATTTAACTCATCTCGTGTAGTCATCAATGATACTCCTAACTTAATCTCGTCCTGCCATTACCTTGTTACACAACATCTTCTCTCGTTAGGACATATTACAAGCTTATATCTTATCTCCTTTAGCTTCTAGGAAAATTTCAGTAGAGTTTCTCTTGTAAGCATAACAATCCCAAACCTGCACATAGCCCAGAAAACACGTCCGATGTCTCAATAGGACATATACCGAGACACACATAATACGCGAATCAGCAACACAAGATCACGTACCATTAAATGATATAAATAATAGAGCTTGTCTCATAAGTTGTGCCTGCAGACCCTGTCTAGAACTGCAATATATGTATATATATTTTCTACACACGGTCAAGCAACTTATTCATAAATTATGATTCTAGCTATCACTGGGTCACTAACAAGCGTAGACATCTCAATTTGCTTGATTGGCCCAGACTTTTACTCCAACACAGTCGATAACATCAGAAGTAATATATGACGCCGTAGGACCCGAATCAATCGATGCGTACATATCATAAAAGGATACTGACAATATACCTGGGACAATATCAGGGGAAGACTCAAGATCCTGTCGCTCAGCTAACGCATGGATATGATGCTGTGACACACTTGGATTGGGCATTCCTTTTTGGTCTCTATCACCACCTACTAACATCTGTGGCCTCGACCTTGGAGGGCGTACCAATGACGAAGAGCCAGCTGCCACTCCCGTAGTCCGAACCTTACCTTTACCACGCCTCCATGGGCAGTCACGCACGAGATGGCCTGGCCGAGCACAGGTATAACAAACATTCGAGCCCAAGCGGCACGGTCCCCAATGTAACTTGCGATACTGAGTACATCGTGGTACCGAGGATCTCATCTGACTAGAACCACCCCGAATTCGAGAACTGGAAACTCTGAGACTGGGGGTGCTGGAGCTAAAGTTGAGGCTCCCCTCTGATCCTCGAAAGTGGGCGAAGTATGGGAAAATCGAGGTGGGGCCTTATTTTGGGGTTCACTGTCCTCCATATCCGTAGATGGCCCCCGTTCAACCCCTTCTGCAATCACTGCCTTGCCCTTCTGGGCTGCGGTAGCTTTTCCTTTCATCAACATTGCTGAAATCATAACACACTATTAAGGAGGAGAAAATCTTATAACACAGCTCTATCGCACGATCTCCTAAGATGAAAGACGACCATTTTCCCTAAATGCCCTATAGCTGTTATACCTCGTATTTTTGCATGTCAGATCATTCGTAAGCTAATCGACGTAAGTTTAAGGACGAGATTATTTTTGGGATGTGAGACAAGGGCTTTTAATCCCCGATTTTTAATGAGTGCACGATCGCTTGTAAATTTAACTGGTGTAGAAATATTAATTGAGATTAGGGATTAATTAATTATGATTAGATTATTAAGTGGACCCCACTACAATACATGGATAAATATAATTGGATCATGGAGGATGACATGTCATAGTTGGACACATGTCATTTTGATTGGACATGTGTCAACATTATGGGGTGCATATATAAGGCCATAAAATGACTCATATTGCATTCATAATTCATTCATCAAAGTGTATTTTAGTGAGAGAAGCTCTCAAGCTTAAGAGAGAGGGAGAGGGATTCCGCCATGGCCATGGGAGCTTGTGAAGCTCCCGGCCATGGCAGATTGTGGAGGAAACTCACGGCCAGCCCTTAGCATAATTAAATTGCTAAGTTTTCGAGTTCAATTGGAGGAAAAGATGGAGGAAGCTCACGGCCATCGTTGGTCTTAGTCAAGCTTGTTAAGGTAAGGTTTAATACTTTCCTACATGTTTTAGAAATGATCTGGTCTTTGTATGAATTGGTGGATATGGAATTGAATGCAAGAATTGCATATGTTGATGTTGAGGAGTTGTTTGGGCCGTGTAGGGGCTGCTCTAATTAAAAATGGTGAATTAATTTTAATTAATGTTGTAGTTGTTGTTGTCATGGATTATGTGATGAAAGAGAAGAAATTTGATGGTTAAAGTTGAAGTTGTACTTGTTTTGTGGGCTGTTTTAAGTACTTATTATGATGTTAAGGTAGTTTTCTTGCATATGAATAATTGATGTTGTTGTCGTGTATGTGTTGATATGATTCACAAATTTGGATGAAAAGAGTGTATGAGATAATGTCTAAGAAGCGTATGTGGTTTACTTGGTGTATTTTTAGTCGTTCGTGAGCTTATCGGACATCTCTATGTCGTTAATTAGGGGCTGTTTTGGGACGTGTTGTCATTCTAGTTGAATTGGAAGATTAAGTGTAATTAGAGCTATGCACTATGTTGCTATAATGGTTGGACTGTTATAAGGTCGTCTCGATGAAATGTTACGACTATAGATTGTTAAGAATAACTTGAATACATCGTAGTCGTTTGGTTGATTACTATTGAATGTTGTAATGTATGGGTTTATTGGAATGTTATGCGGACTGTTTGGTGTATCCTTAACCATGTCTTGGGTAGTTTCGATATAATACTTGAACGTGTGGTTGTTGATGTTGACTTGGTTGTTATGTGGTTGGTTTGAATATAAGGGAAACGTCGTCTAATTTTCTAGAAATGAACTACTAACGTTGGAATACGTTTTGAACCTGTCACGACCCAACCCCGTAGGCCGTGACTAGTGCCCTAACTGGACACCCGTACATGAACCTGTTAAATAAAATCAAAGTGAAACTACGACAATACGGAAACTTATAAAGGAACTCAAAAGTTCGTAACATCATCATATGTATATTTCCAGATCAACTGTCTCCTGAGGAGTCACAACTAATCATATCATGAAATAATACGCAAGCCGACAAGGCTGTCATCACATATCAATATCATATGTAAGCCGACAAGGCTGCCACTATAGACGAACATCATACCACAGCACATCGTATAGACACAGCTGAAAAGAACTCATACACAACCCACACATATGTCTACAGACCTCTAAGAGTACGAATAGCGAAATATGATGGGACAGGGCCCCGCCGTACCCCTGGATAAACATATATACTTATATCATAAGATTTATACCAAAAGTCTAGACTCCGGAACAACAGAGCTCTCCCAAAATAGCTGAGTAGGAGTCTTATGCTGAGGGGTCACCAACCGACTATCTGTACCTGCGGGCATGAAACGTAGCCCCCCGGAGAAAGGGGGTCAGTACGGAATATGTACTGAGTATATAAAGCATGAAACACAGTAAAAAGGATCATAACTGAAGTAGAGATTCTAGGGGACAAGTATGATACTCAAGAAATCACTGTACCAGTGCCTTACGAAATGCCATCATGCTTATCATTATCATATACCATACCCGGCCCATTATGGGACTCGGTGAATAAAGTCATATTATCATATCATCATATACCGTACCCGGCCCATTATGGGACTCGGTGAATAAAGTCATATTATCATATCATCATATCATCATATCATCATATATATCTACCGTACCCGGCCCTTTAGTAAGGGACTCGGTGAATAAAGTCGTGTACACATATACCGTACCCGGCCCATCATGGGACTCGGTGCCATAATCATATCATCATATACATATACCGTACCCGACCATCTAGTAAGGGACTCGGTGAATAATGCAGCGACACTGTGCACGATAACATACCAGGCCCGAGACTCGGTGAATGATACAATAACAGTAAGCACGAGTAGAATATCATGAGCAACCATATGCAATCATTCTGAGACTCAACAGAATAAGTGGACTAACTAACACACGAATATCAAGACAATAATCATGGTAAGTATGGATGTCAACAAAAACTATATCAAATAGAGCCTCAGGAATCATACGTCATGTGCCAAGATAATGCAAAACAACTATTGGAATTCAAGGACATTAATCATTACAGAGTCTTTAAGAATAGGAACTTTCACACACGAACTACTATCCAACGTATAGAGGACTCGAGAGGAACTCAATCACTTAAGAGTTCTAGCATCAAGAAGTGAATAAGAATCATGAATCACAGTTGGAACTTATGAATAGAATTACCCCAAGTTCATATCATTCATCACTTAAATCTAAGACATGCCAAAAGAAAGAAGGGACAGCTTTACATATCTGTTGCCGACTAATCACAAAACTGTTTGCTTTGTCGCTCTTTTAGCCGATTTAACATAAAAGTAATGTTATCGTCAGTAGCTATACTTTTTAGATCGTAAATCCGTAGCCCATCGCTTTATAGAACTTCTTCTTTAACCTATACATTCTCGTTTCGGGTTTTTCCTTATTTAAGGACTTAACGAAAATCGGGCAGCATTTCCCCTATATATTCGCCTAACCCGAATTTCTAATTATTCTCCCGTTAACACAGAAATACCAACAATAGAGATATACATATAAAATTCTCACAATTTAGCCCATAACAATTCTAGCAACCCAACAACCTTTCTATATCCATTTCAACCCACAATTCCATATAACATCGATTTCATGCATTTTCTTAATTCCAATTTCATCCAATCCAATTTTAATAATTCCATTACAACACTATTAACATAATTACACCATAAAACAAGAAAATCTTACCTTAATTTTCTCGGAGGAATTTCTATTCTTAATTGCTCCAATTTCGCAATTTCTTCTTCCTCGATTCAATATCCAATGTTGCTATTACCTCCTTGAACTTGTAAATCACCTTGGAATTAAATCAAAGCAATTTTTTTTTAAAACAGCCATGGCTGGCCGTGAACAGTAGCAGCCATGGCTGCTCTCTTTTTTTTTCTTATGCAAAATGTTTTTGCAAAAATGAAATCAAGTGTTGATTTCTTCACTTGCCAACAACCTGTATATGGTTTCCCATGTGTAGACACGTGCCCCCCCCCCCCCCCCCTCCTTGTGACTCATTAAATTATTTTCTTGACTTGTTTTATTTTATTTTATTTTATTTTTATTTTTCAGGTGGGGCCCACTCTAAATAATTAAATTAATTAATCACTAATTCTTACTTAGTAATCTAATCACAATTAATTAATCCCTAATCTCCAATAATATTTTTACACTAACTAAAATTTATAAACAATTTATGTTTTAATTAAAATTGAAAATTAAAGATTTATATTTCGTGTCCGAAAATAACTCCCCCTTTAACTTGAGTTGATTTGCTTGCGAATAATTCGACGTATAAATATACGGGGTATAACAGAACCTTCCCGTAACTTAACGATACTTCTTGACGTCTTAATATAGGTTGAGACACTTCAGGCAGCGTATACGCATTGTGTTACGGATAAGCGTTAAAGGTATGTAAAATTATACTTTCTTTCTTTTTGGCATGATCCTTATCATATGAACGAACACAGTGAGCAAGCGAGTTCCAAAGACTCTATTCTTAGAGAGTGTAGAGATATTTGTATCGTTGGCCTCCAATGTTTTATGTCAAAAACTGCCAGAGACTTTTCATATTAGCTTCTTATGTCACCAGAGGGGTTCAGAGTATCCTTTTCCCGAGGTTTACATGCATTTATATATATTATATTATATATGGATCGGGCCGCACGTTCCTCGGCACTAACATATTATATTTATGAATCGGGTCGTACGTTCCTCAGCACTAACATATTATATTATATATGGATCGGGCCGTACGTTCCTCGGCACTATTATATTAGATATGGATCGGGTCGTACGTTCCTCGGCACTATTATATTATATATGGATCGGGCCGTACATTCCTCGGCACCAACATATTATATATATGGATCGGGCCGTACGTCTCTCGGCACTATTATATTATATATGGATCGGGCTGTACGTTCCACAGCACTATCAGTTATATTATAATCTATGCCTAACATACGCCGTAGAGTCAGTTTCAGTCATATAGAGTTACGTATATATTCTCAGATGTTAGCCACAGATGCATTCAATTATTGAGTATGGTTTTCATGGTTCATCTGTACTTGATGTTCTTATGCTTTATATACTCAGTACATATTCTGTACTGACTCCCTTTCTTCGGGGGCTGTGTTTCATGCCCGCAGGTACAGATAGTCGGTTTGGTGACCCTTCAGCATAGGACTTCCACTCAGCTGTCTTGGAGAGCTCTGTTGTTCCGGAGCCTAGACTTTTGGTACAAATCTTATGATGTATGTATATGTTTGCCCAGGGGTACGGCGGGGCCCTGTCCCGTCATATTTCGCTATCGATAGTCTTAGAGGTCTGTAGACATATGTGTTAGTTGTGTATAAGTTTGTTCAGCCGTGTCTATACGATGTGCTATGGATATGTTCGTATGATATTGATATGTAGTGGCAGCCTTGTCGGCTTACGTATCATATTATGTTTTGATTAGTTGTGACTCCTCATGAGACAGGTTATCTGAGTATGTATATATATGATGACGTTATGAACCTTTGGGGTTCTTGTGCGAGTTTCCATACTGTTTCATAGATCTGGTTTGACTACATCTAACAGGTATGTATATGAGTGTCCAGCTCGGGCACTAGTCATGGCCCATGGGGTTGGGTCGTGACAAAAGTGGTATCAGAGCAGTTCATCCTCGGAGTGTCTACAGACCGTGTCTAGTAGAGTCTTGTTTATCGGTGTGTTGTGCACCACATCTATAAACTGGAAGCTACAACACATTTAGGATGTTACCTTTCTTTCATATCCAAGATCGTGCGATAGAGCCCAGCCATAGGAAATGAAATTCCTTATACTAACCCTTGATTTCAGCTAAAGAACGGCATCGACAGAAGAAAGTGACTGATGATACTGGAAGTTACAAAGAACACAGGTAAGCAACGGTGCGAACGATGCATGTCGAATAAGGTAAGAATATTGAAGTATGATTGAAATGTAAAGTTGAAGAATGAAAGGGAAGGTAGATAGGAAGGTATAACAGGACAGATCGTTAAAGGATCAGGTACGCCTCGAGGTGTGATATGTGAGGTAAGTTTCGACATCTTTATACTTTTACTTGAAAATGGGAGCCCTGTGTGGCTATGATATACGTATATATGTTGGCCCTGTGAGGCATTGTTGGTATTTCATGCGTGTAGGTTCTGGGATAAGTAAGAAATACAGAGAAAACTCTGCCAAGATTTGCCTAGAAATAAAAAGGGAATGAGATATAAGTTCGTAGCATGTCTTGAAAGGTCAATATCGATAGGGTAAATTTATCATGTTGGATTAAAGCATTAAGAGATACCCTCCATATCATCTGTAAGAGGCATTATTCTTATTTGGGAAAATTGATTTCGAAGAAGCAAATATGAGCAGCAAAGTTTGGAATTCATTTGAACGGACCAGAATATTTTCCAGCCACATTTTACCTTAGAAAAAGCTCATGTTGAAGAGCAAAAGCGTCCAGCAATTAAGTTTCACTTTTATTTGAAGAGTACAAAGCGTACAACAAGTAGTTTGTGAACTAAATAGTTCGTTCATGACCCAAGAACAACTCTGAAGGTAAACTATGTGAATCAAGCATTAGAAGTCCCGTGGTGCTTGTTATATTCTAGTTCTTCTTCTTCTGGTGGTTTTGGAGGATGCTTCATGGTGACGTAATCTTGGAGTTGGAGCGTTCTAGTGTTCTTGGGGTAACATTTCATCATATCTTTATGTCCTTCAGTTTATTAGTTCTTAATCAACTAATTGGAGATGGAATTTGTAGAAGGAAAACACAAACATGTGGGCTGTCTTAGATCATGTGTTTCATGTGTTATTGATGGAATGCTTGGATAATTTGGAAGGGCTTGAGATACTAAGAGATTATTTAGAAAAGGCCAGCAAATCTTAATAGGGTATTATATTGAGGTATCACTAAACTGACAAGCAGGGATAAATTATGACGAGTTTATAGTTAAAAGAAATAATAGTATGATTGAGATAAGAGTACAGAGGAAGAAGAATTGCGACAAATAGGAATGTATTGGTAAGGTGGATTGTGAGATATTGAGGTTAAGATTAACCAGAAATGGTAAAAGGTTAAGTACGCCTACTCCACAGAGTGTGATTAAACCATAGTAAGAATCGTGAATAAGATTAAGAAGTGTTACTATAGGATTGATTACGAACAGGATATTATTTGAGTATAATAAGGATTGTTATGAAAATGAGCAAAGCCTAGCGAGGAAGTGACTAAAAGGTATGACGTGATCTATGTGATTAAAGTATAGAGGCAAATATGAAATGGAAAGGCAGGGTATAGAACGAATGAGAAAGACTTATAAATTTCTATAGGGAAAGTTCAGAATAAAGATTATGCGATGACAGAAATGAAAGCGAGTACAAGAAAATAAGGAGGTAATTAAAAGAAGGAAATAAGAAGGAAGCGAGCGAGATAATAGTGCAGTAATAGGTTATGACATGTATAGCTGAGGACACGAGTAATATAAGTGACGGAACTGTGAAAGACCAAACTATAAAAAGATGCGCAACGAAGCAGAATGAGTGCCAGAAAATGACTGGGATGATAAGGACAAATAGGGATCAAAAGAATACACTTTGAAAAAGAGAAAGGGATTATGTAGGAGTAGTGTTTTCCGAAAGATGCAGGAGTAGCAAGAGATTCCTCGTGCACAGAATAAAAGATGGACATAGAATGGAGAAATGGAAAGGAATACTAAAGGAAGCACCCAAGATAGACGTAATTAATGGAGTACGAGTGTAAGAAATAAAAGGGAAATACATAGCTACGACCTTAAAGGTGTAATACGACGACAAGGTGATAAGATAAGACTATCATTAAGACGAACTTGATATGATTTTGGGTAAGTTGGAAGTCAGTGTTAGGTACACAACAAGGGTAGAAGAGCATAAGGCATAAAGGAGTACTGCGCGTATATGACTTTACCTCAGAAATAGTGAAATCCTTAAAGGACAAGGATTGTGGGCCTGAGGAACAAATGATGTATTGTAAATTTATTAAAGGAAACAGATGATGTAGGTTGGGATAAAGATGATGTTACAAGAGAACTTTGGACACTTATCATTGGAAAATAAGTGCTACCTAATTGAGAATTTTGAATGACTATAGGTACTAATTAATTATTGATTGGAGTAAGTGGAATGTGGGCTTGGATGAGTTGCTACATTGATTGCATTACTCGAGTACAAATTATCAGATAAGATTTTATACTATATATGGAAAGGTTCTCATCGCTTCACAATTTTGTTAAGGTTTCGTACGTGGATAATCAAAATCATAAATTATAAAGAAAAGATATGGATATGGTACAGTGTGCCAAGTGAATTAAAAAAAAAGGGATCAGATGAATTTGAAGATTGGAAATACGGACGTAGAGCGGAATATAAACAGATAATGGTATAAGTACACCCTAAAAGGGGGGAAGCGGGTGTGAGAAAAAGCAAGTGTAAGATGGAAGCAATTGACACTGCAATATGTTTGATATGGATACTTAAACTTCAAGTGAGATCCCTTGCCGAAACAAATTAGTAAGATCTGAAGGCCAGCAATAAACGGATAGAAGTCAGGATGGTATTTGAGACAAGACCGAGGATCATTTGTAAAGATCCTGTATGATATGGCATTACAAAGTGGGTGCTTATAAAAAGAAAGAGTACGACAAAAGAATGGTAACGAGTAACTTAAGAAATATTATAAAAAATAGCAATGCTATACTAGATTAGAGGCTAAGATTTGGCAATAGAGTTGTGCGCTAAGGATGTTGCGACTTATAAGTAGCAAAGGGGAGCGATAGAAAATCTCCTATAGTAAGATATGAGAAAATCAAAGGGTAAAATAAAGAAAGGAAAATGAGTATGACAATCTAGCTAAGAGTGAGCTTTAGTATGGATAAAATATGTAAAGCAGAATGAACCAGGAGAAGGAAGGACTACGACTAAGATTGGACATACTTTATACAAGCTGTACAAAAATAGTTATGCAACCTACGAATATTTGTATGCTAAGGATGAGACCAAGTGAGTATTTATAAGAAGAGTAAGGATTCAGTAATAGCAATGCGGTAATGATATTTTGGGTACATTAAGGAAAGGTGAAAGATGGTTTGAGCCAAGTTACCGAGATAGAATTAGTACTGAGGGCAAATAGGACATCGCCATAGTTGAGCCCCGATACCGATTGAAAGATACAAGAGAAAAATACAAGTAAAGCATAAAGACTAGTGAAATGACGCTAAGGTATTTGAGCACCTTCGCATGCTCTTGAAAATATCGCAACATAATGTGTGACAGAAAAGCTAAGAAAATAAAATAAAATAAAGAAACAGCACGGGATAATATGCCTAAAGTGTTACAAGTTGGAGTAAGGGAAATGGTGAAACAGTTCAAGCGAGACGATCGGAACAAACTGGTTACTGGATGACATTGAATTTATATGTCAAATTCAAATATTCTTTCAGAATTGTACCAGTTAATAATAGACAGATCACAGAGTAGCTAGATAAGTTTATCATATGAGGGAACACCAGCGCTACTTGATAGCTAACTCTAAAGATCGAGATTAAGAGCTAAAATCAAAGTGACAGTTAAAATCGTTTAATAAGAAAGTCGAGAAGTGATACATGATGCTGAAGATTCCAGAGTATGGACTGTAACACAGAGCAATGTAAGGTTATTGAAGCAAAATAATGTTACACTAAGGGAAATTTCATCTTATTCATAGAGTCTGCGAAGGGTCTACAGGTTACCAGAGGCACGAAATACTCCAGGGATTGTAAAGTCTAATGAATTGACGAGGGACGTCTGCGCGTTATAAAAATATTATTTAAAGACTAAGAGGTAAGATGAAAGGAAAGATATCTTAAGGGAGTAACTATATGAGAAAAAGGAGTCGAGTTAAGACTAAGCGCACAAGGGAGAGAGTAAGATTGCAGCGGAAGAGCTCGCAATACAACTAACAACCGATTGCGAAGTAAAGAGGAGAGTAAAGGCAATGACGTGAAATTATTACCTCGAGAAGCAACAGAAAGAGAAAATATTACAGGAATGACTATGTAGAGACCTGGAATGCGTTATAGTGAATTATAGCGAATCGATCAATGGAGGAGGTATGTGAAGGACATAATTAAATAAGAGAACACTTGAGAAAGTATTGGGAGTTCAGGACCAGTTTAACATTCGAGGACGAATGTTCTAATGGGGGGAAGGATGTTATACCCCGTATTTTTGCACGTCGGATCATTCGTAAGCTAATCGACGTAAGTTTAAGGATGAGATTATTTTTGGGATATGAGACAAGGGCTTTTAATCCCCGATTTTTAATGAGTCCACGATCGCTTGTAAATTTAATTGGTGTAGAAATATTAATAGAGATTAGGGATTAATTAATTATGATTTGATTATTAAGTGGACCCCACTACAATACATGGATAAATATAATTGGATCATGGAGGATGACATGTCATAGTTGGACACATGTCATTTTGGTTGGACATGTGTCAACATTATGGGGTGCATATATAAGCCCATAAAATGACTCATATTTCATTCATATTTCATTCATCAAAGTGTATTTTAGTGAGAGAAGCTCTCAAGCTTAAGAGAGAGGGAGAGGGATTCGGCCATGGCCATGGGAGCTTGTGAAGCTCACGACCATGGCAGCTTGTGGAGGAAACTCACGGCCAGCCCTTGGCATAATTAAATTGCTAAGTTTTCGATTTCAATTGGAGGAAAAGATGGAGGAAGCTCACGGCCATGGTTGGTCTTAGTCAAGCTTGTTAAGGTAGGGTTTAACACTTTCCTACATGTTTTAGAAATGATTTGGTCTTTGTATGAATTGGTGGATGTGGCATTGAATGCAAGAATTGCGTATGTTGATGTTTAGGAGTTGTTTGGGCCGTGTTGGGGCTGCTCTAATTAAAAATGGTGAATTAATTTTAATTAATGTTGTAGTTGTTGTTGTCATGGATTATGTGATGAAAGTGAAGAAATTTGATGGTTAAAGTTGAAGTTGTATTTGTTTTGTGGGCTGTTTTAAAGACTTATTATGATGTTAATGTAGTTTTCTTGCATATGATCAATTGATGTTGTTGTCGTGTATGTGTTGATATCATTCACAAATTTGGATGAAAAGAGTGTATGAGATAATGTCTAAGAAGCGTATGTGGTTTGCTTGGTGTATTTGTAGACGTTCGTGAGCTTATCGGACATCTCTATGTTGTTAATTAGGGGCTGTTTTGGGACGTGTTGTCATTCTTGTTGAATTGGAAGATTAAGTGTAATTAGAGTTATGAACCATGTTGCTATAATGGTTGGACTGTTATAAGGTCATCTCGATGAAATGTTACTACTATTATAGATTGTTAAGAATAACTTGAATATGTCGTAGTCGTTTGGTTGATTACTATTGAATGTTGTAATGTATGGGTTGATTGGAATGTTATGCGGACTGTTCGGAGTATCCTTGAGTCATGTCTTGGTTAGTTTCGATATAATACTTGAACGTGTGGTTGTTGATGTTGACTTGGTTGTTATGTGGTTGGTTTGAATATAAGGGAAACGTCATCTAATTTTCTAGAAATGAACTACTAACATTTGAATACGTTTTGAACCTTCCCGTAACTTAACGATACTTCTTGACGTCTTAATATAGGTTGAGACACTTCCGGCAGCGTATACGTATTGTGTTACGGATAAGCGGTAAAGGTATGTAAAGTTATCCTTTCTTTCTTTTTGGCATGATCCTTATCATATGAACGAACACAGTGCGCAAGCGAGTTCCAAAGACTCTATTCTTAGAGAGTGTAGAAATATTTGTATCGTTGGCCTCCTATGTTTTATGTCCATAACTCCCAGAGACTTTTCATATTAGCTTCTTATGTCACCAGAGGGGTTCAGAGTATCCGTTTCCGGAGTTTTACATGCATATATATATATATATTATATTATATATGGATCGGGTCATACGTTCCTCGGCACTAACAAATTATATTTATGGATCGGGCCATACGTTCCTCGGCACTAACATATTATATTATATATGGATCAGGCCGTACATTCCTCGGCACTATTATATTATATATGGATCGGGCCGTACGTTCCTCGGCACTAACATATTATATTTATGGATCAGGCCGTACATTCCTCGGCACTATTATATTATATATGGATCGGGTTGTACGTACCACAACACTATCAGTTATATTATAATCTATGCCTAACATACGCCGTAGAGTCAGTTTCAGTCATATAGAGTTACGCAGATATTCTCAGATGTTAGCCACAGATGCATTCAATTATTGAGACTGGTTTTCATGGTTCATCTGTTCTTGATGTTCTTATGGTTTATATACTCAGTACATATTCCGTACTGATCCCCTTTCTTCGGGGGGCTGCGTTTCATGCCCACAGGTACAGATAGTCGGTTTGGTGACCCTTCAGCATAGGACTTCCACTCAGCTGTCATGGAGAGCTCTGTTGTTCCGGAGCCTAGACTTTTGGTACAGATCTTATGATGTATGTATATGTTTGCCCAGGGGTACGGCAGGGCCCTATCCCGTCATATTTCGCTATCGATACTCTTAGAGGTCTGTATATATGTATGGGTTGTGTATAAGTTTTTTCAGCCGTGTCTATACGATGTGCTATGGATATGTTCGTATGATATTGATATGTAATGGCAGCCTTGTCGGCTTGCGTATCATATTATGTTTTGATTAGTTGTGACTCCTCAGGAGACAGGTTATCTGAGTATGTATATATATATGATGAAGTTATGAACCTTTGGGGTTCTTGTGCGAGTTTCCATACTGTTTCATAGATCTGGTTTGACTACATCTAACAGGTACGTATATGAATGTCCAGCTCGAGCACTAGCCATGGCCCATGGGTTTTGGTCGTGACAGTAGCCTCCAGTTTATTAGTGTGGCGCGCAACACACCATAAACAAGACTCTACTAGACACGGTTCGTAGACACTTCCTAGGACTGAACTGCTCTGATACCACTTTTGTCACGACCCAACTAGGGGCCATGAGGGGTACCCGGGGCTAACCACTAAGCACCACTCACTCTACTACTCATCACACTCCTTAAGCGTTCTTTTATCAAATTCATACTCAAATCATAAGAAAATCATTTTTCATTTGAGAACATAAATACTTTTATATAAGCCTTTCGGCTATCAGAGTAATATATATATAAGTATAATAGCAACCTCGTGAGACCATATAACCCACACCTCCATATCTACGAGCCTCTACTGGAGTGCTAGACATAGGGACGGGACAGGACCCCGTCGTGCCCAAAATATACATATGTACACAAAAGAATAATCAAAAGCACCTCCGGAACAATGGAGTGCCCTTAAATTATCTACTAGCTCCTACGAGTCCGGATCAAGGTCACCTCCCTGTCTACCTGTGGGCATGAACACGGCGTCCAAAGAAAACGGACGTTAGTACGAACATTGTACTGAGTATGAGAGGCATAAAAATAATAATATGTCAATGAGATAAAGGAAGCATCAAATAAGGAGCAACTGTATCTGACTGTCAATTATAAAAGGAATAATGTATGCTGAGTTACTTCATAATCATCATCATATCATTTATGCATAAATGTATAAGCTGCCCGTCCATATAGGTACGGTGTGATAATCACTAGCCTGCGTCCAGGCCTCCCGCGTCTGAGGTACCATCTCATGCCGCCCACTAGTGGTGCTGCCCGTGCCATATAGACATGATGTAATCATCTCTAAGCCGCCCGCCTTAGCGGTGATGCCCGTTCCATATAGGCGCGGTGTAATATCATCAATATGTACTCGTCATAATGCATGCACAGAAACTGAAAAATAGTTTTGCTGTATCGGGGTGACATAAGGTCGTGAACTCTCGATTCCGTTATGGAGCATTTATAAGTATTCTGCCTCACCTTGAAGGGAATAGTATATAAGGTGAGTGTATTCAATAAACAACATCATTAGCTTTATAGGAACATCATATCATGAACCCTAGAATCTTTAGACTTAAACTCATCATCATTATTATTGGACTCGTACTGTATCTCTTATTTCATATGGCTATTTATGAACATAGACTCTTAGCTTTCCGGAATGTAGGAGATTCATGGAAAGGAAGGAAAAATCATGCCATTGGATTCATGCCATAGAAAGAAAGTACTAGCCTCACATACCTTTTTCGTTTAACAAATCTATCGCTTGATCGTTCTCCTTTGATGCCCACGTTTTTACCTTCAAGAGAATTCACATTAACATTAGCTAATCGATTACTTAAACGTGCTTACTATTTCTAGGGAAAATTGGGCAGCATTTCCTTTGTTTATACGACTTTCCCCATTTTCCATATCAACTCCCAAACATCGATAACAACATTGACAATATCACAAGCAACAATCATCATTCATCTACATTACCCACATTTCGTAGTTTCACTCCAATTTCTCCATAATCATTGACATAGTTCATTATTGCATTTTCTCAAATATAATGCTTATTCCATGTTCTAAATGTCGTTCATGACATACGTAATCACAACATACTAATATTCATAATTCACCCCAAATTACTACTCAACAATGACACTATTCACACATTCATGACCCATTTTCTACCTCTTTCTACAATCCAAGTGTTTCAACTTTTCAATACCTTAAATAACATGTAAATACCATAAAACTCACCTTAGATAGTGTAGGAATAAGCCTTGAGTTGAAATATTTCTCTTTCACCAAAACCCTAGTTCACTTCCCATGAAATTTTCTTGCCTTAGGTGAACCCTAGTGAGTTTCTTGCACTTGTTTCCCTTGATTTGATGAAGTTGATCATTAATTTCACTTGGATTCTTGTATATGAGGAGTTTGGAAAGTTCTAGAGAGCTAGTGTGTCGTGGAGAGAGAAAATAAAATGAATTAAATGAACTTGGGATATTCTTTTATAAATTAAAAAGCTGTCCCGACATCATTATACGGACACTTACACGGTTTGTATAAATTTAGACGGTTCGTATAAGTGACCATGAAACTGCTCTAGTAACCATCCCTCTATGTGTCAATTTGACGGCACATTATACGGTCCATATAAATTTATACGACCCGTATAAGTGACCATGAAATCACCCCCTCAACAACTTCATTCTGTGACCATTATACGACAGGTTATACGGACCGTATAATATTATACGGACCGTATAATTGGTTGTATAATCTACCTCTTCTCTGATTTTGGTTCTTGTCACTTCGTTTGACCTCCAATCCTTATGGAACCTTCTTAACACTTGTTTATCACTTCGTTAACAATCTAAGGGACGTTATAACTCTTCTCCAAAGCATCATTTAATCATCATACATTGTTACTCGTAAATCCTTTCCGATATATAACGTATGCCTTGCCTTCCTTAACAACTTTCCCCTCCTACTTCTCATGTCTTTGAAATCTCATTTAGAATCATCAAATGTTATTTCTTACTCATCAAAACATCGAATACGTCGCGCCCTTCGTCAGTCTATTCACTGTGCATGAGTGAAAAATTTTCCGAGGTGTAACAATAATAACAATTATCATGCAATTATATACATGACATCGTTCGAGACCTTATATAGGCAAAGGTGTAGGTCTCCTATTGGACGGTTTGAGGTTGGTAAGGCATAGTTGCTCGAACCAGATCTAGTCCACCAGGCTATGGAGAAGGTTAAACTGATATAGGAACGATTAAGGACAACTCAGAGTTGCCAAAAGTTCTATTCGGACATGCGGTGTAGGTATATGTAGTTTGATTAGATGATTGGGTCTTCTTGAAAGTTTCACTTATGAAGAGCGACATGCAATTCAGTTTTAGGATTGAGATATTACCTATGCGCACTCAAAGACCCAGGTTGTTTGAGCAACTATTCAAGAAGGTAAATTTGCGGAAAAAATAAATGAACACAAGAATTTTTTGGTGGAAAACTCCTTGCTCAAAGGAGACAAAAACCACAACCTATCTCTTATAGGGTTTTTCTAGCTTCACTAAACTCTAGCAGTTTAAGACTTACAATCTTTATTGCAATACCTAGGGAATTATTCTCTAATAGTCCTGCCTCTACCCTCTTAAACAATAGTATCTAAAACTCTACCCAGTCAAGAGATCCCTTACAACTAGTTACCAACTAACACTTATTACACAATACTCAAAAAGGTAAATAGATGGAACCACAACAAGAATATAACTATTACAACTAAAGAGCTTAATGATAAATCTTAATATGCTTGTATTCTTTGTCGTTATTAGTTGGCTCTTCTTAAGACTAGGTGTTGACTCCACTCACTCTTGCCTCATGTTGGAACATTATTTTGTGGTTTTGGTTAAGCTCCAAAGCTTGTTCATGCTGTGTTTATATAGAAGTAGTTGCCGCCTTGTCTTATCTAATCCAACCAAGTATTAGTTTTATAATTGTACCTAAAAACCAATCATTGTTTGACTCGGATCTTCCTTCTTTACTTATATGCGCGTCAAATTCCCTTTCCTACTTCATTGCTAATTCCATGTTGATCAACTTATGGTTATATTTTCATAATTTGACATCCAACCATTCATCGCATATGAATGAGTCACTATTCCGTCTTCTCCTAATATGCATGAAATTACTTTTGGCAGTCTCCAGTGTTCCGTGATAAGGATCAATTCCTTTGAGCAGTTTGTTTGATATTGTAACTGCTTCGTTGAATCCTTTGGAAATCTGTCTAGGCTGCTGTTTCTTCAAATGCCTTCCTTATATCACCCTTTATTGTCTTTATGTACATTGTTTGTTAAATCATCAACATATCATTATAAGCTCAATTAGTATTATTGAGCCAACAACTACTCAACAATTCCCCCTTTTTGGTTGATTACAAACATATAGTAGCTTCATATGTATTTGGGTGCCATTAGTTAGCTTCTTCAACCTTCTGTAGCTCTTGATCAATTCTTTCCCCTTAGGCTCAACTCCTGTGTTGACAATCTTCCCCCTTAGAACTAGCACCATTATTGTTCTAATACAACAACTTCATGTTGATACAACTAAGGCTCACTACACAAGGTATTTAAGATTGTAGTAGTTCACCCTCAATCACAACGAGGTTTGTAAGCTCATTGAGTCAGATAATGATAGGACTTTACCTTTTATTTGTGCAGCCAGCTAGATGGCTATGCAAGACTAAGACAATTTTGATGGATTTCTTAATCTGCTAGGGACTAGCCTTCCATATTTTGCAACTCTATAGGCCGCTAGATTTTTTGGAACCTAATTGTGTTAAATGATAACTGTAAGGACTAGGTTCTTTCGATCTTCTCTACATGACTAAACTTTCTACCCCTTATATCTCCTATTTCCTGTGCCTTCTAATAGGACTGAATTCTTTTATAAATAAGAACAGTTCCTTTACAATGTATCCTCAATAGAAACTGTGGGTAGCTTCTTCATTATCTTAGACTACATTAGATCTCTATGTGGTCATATAATGTCTGTGCCTGATTTATCTGATGTTGAGACATGAACTGCATGAATATGAAATGATCTTCCCCCTTTTGACATCATCAAAAAGTAAGTGTATCAACAAGATCTAGTGCATTCAATTAAAATCAAACTCATGGCCACTTGGGCTACATTATTATGAACATGATACAAGAGCTCTAACGACATAATTTAGTTAAAATCTTAGGAGGAATATTCATATGCACCATATTAAGTTAAAAGACTCAAACCAAAGGATTGCTGCATATCAATCTAAAACCTCCAGGAAAGATATGGAAATCAGGTTGGTATTTGGTAGGATATAGGCTTGGTATTGACTACGAGGGCATAGGGACCAGGTTCTCTGTTTAAGCTCAATTTGCCTAAGTAAGTCCCTATGTAAGGTGCGTAAATATATCACCCTATTTTTTTGTGTAATCTCAACCTTCAAGTTTATATGTTTCCCCTCTCAACCATTCTCTGTTGCTTCTTTCTTCATACATACTGACTTTTATTTGGAGTTAGCCTTGTTGCATCGCATTCTAGATTAAAAACTTCCCTTTTGTTAATCCCTGTGCCCTCTTTCACTAATTCTTCCAATATTTCTCCATATTAAACATCTCTATCATTTTTTTTCAACCTCTTACTATTTAGTTCCCCCTGAGTCACTGCTTGTGTTATATAATAATAGATATTTCAATTTCTTAGTATATATGAATGGTAGTCTTCTATTGGTGATCCTTTGAGGTGGGTTGAGGTGTCTGCTAACCTGTATATATCGACTTCCAAATAAAGGATGAAATTCGTGAGTTTGGATGTTTGGTATAGGGCTAACTCAAGTTGGTTTTTTTGAAGAAAGGATTTATATAACTGAATAGAGTGGATAGGCAGTATAGACATATTTATACAACAATTGGAAATGAGGTGCATACCCGATTGTCATAAGAACCACGTTCTATGACTAGTTTCCTTACTGTATGTGCTTAGTTGATCAAGCCATGAGTGCATACCAGTTAAAGTATAACACTGAGCAAAATATTGTTACACTTTGGTAGCCAATTTGAGGAGAATTCTGCTCTGGTTAGTTCATCTTCGAACCTTTCTTCTTCTTTCAATAATAGGTATGATCTTTCCTAATTCTTCAACACCCTTTTCTTCTGTTTTGAACTGTACCCCATTGATTTTTTGTTTTCGCTGAGGTCATAGTTTTTTTGATGGTGTATTTTCTTGATTTATTGTCTTGTTTTCTGCACTTCTTTAGCTCTATTTAGAGAACCAGTTCCCTTGTTTGGTTTCTCTGGGTGTACTTCCATACCATAAGTCTGTGTGGGTCTGCTTATTGTATATTTTGCTACACATTCTTCCTTTTGCCCTTATATTATGAAGACTATATGGTTGATTCTTCTTAACTAATCCTTCTACATCATGTTTTTGTGTGTTAAGATTGGGCTACAACCTAAGCACTCAAAAAACTAGGTTCTTTGAGCAACTATGCAAGAAGGAAAAGTGCGGAATAATACAGGCAGTCAACACAAGGATTTTACGTGAAAAACCCTTTTTTCCAGGAGTAAAAAAACCATGGACTCCTTCTCTCTCTCTCAAATTAGCACTAAATTTGAGTTTACACAATTTAGGTTGTGATCAACCAAGGAGCTAAGTACTATAGCACCTATTGCTTCCCTCTCTTTCCTCAACAGTTCTAAATCGTTGGCTCTTTCTTTTCTCTCTTCTTTAATGACTCTAATGAAGCCCCTTACAGACTCTAAACAATGCCTAATATGAATCAACTGATAATGTCAAAGGTTACAAACAAAATAAGAGAATCAAACTAGACAACAAGAATAATGTTGATAATTCTTAATAGGAACAAGTTTATTATGACGTTGCTAGTTGACTCCCTCAATCACACACATTTGATTTTGTTGTTGGGCTCTCTTATCTATTTGTGTGGTTGTCTTCAATAGCATCAAAGTTACCCCTTTTATAGAAGTAGGATGGCCAAAATTCTTCTTCCAATTCAATAAGGATTAGATCAAGAATCCAAGATTTTGGTCCTAGTTAAACTTGGTTTCCATGTCCGCGTCGGCTTCCAATTTTTTCACTATTTCCAAAGATCTTTCCCTTTATGCAAGGGCAATAATATTTCCATGTTTAACACAAATTCCTTGATTCACATGTTCTTCCCATAACAAAAATATTCACGGAATCCTACTTACTATAAGAATTAATTCGTAACTTCCCCATCAACTTGATTCTTCTTTCTTCACGTATTGCTATTCTTTCTTCTATTTTCCGAAGCTGCTTCCTTGTGTGTGAATATGATAATGTTTCTATTTTTTTCATTTTCCCTTGCATCATTGGATTAGACGTAATCATAATTCCTCAAGGATTCCTTCTAGGCTCTTGGAATCTACTTTGCCTCGACCAATAGTTTTCTCTAGTCTACATCGAAGGACCTAGTTTCTTCACTGCTTATAGTATACTCTGGATAATATATCTTTGATGTGTCGATGATAAGAAAGTGGTTCCTTGTAATAACTTGTTTATGAACACCTCCAGTACTTTGTTGAGTCTTGAAGGACGTAGTTCGTGCATACTTATGTTATGTTTTTCTACTTGTTTGTTAATCATGAAAACATCATATTGTTAGCCTTATCTCATAGCTCTCTAGCTCACATTTCTCTCCCTAGAACATGTAGCTTTATAGCTCATGACATCCTCAGCTCAACAATTTCTCCCTTTGTGATAATGACAAACTTATAACAAAAACATAACTCATTCATTGTAGCCACATATCCATTCTGGTGCAATTCTTCTTGAACATGGATTGCTAATTATACCATGTTTGTCAATCATCAAAACTCTATAAACTCTAAACTATTACTGAGATCCCACAATCTCAATAGTTCCCCCTTTTTGAGAATGACAAACACATAGCAGCTTCTTATTTCTTCATGTGCCCTTGATTAGCTTCTTCAAACTTCTGTAGCTCTTTATCACATCTTCCCTCTTGGGATTAGCTCCTAAGTTGACAACCTTACCTCTAAGAACCAACTTCATATTGATCAGTATGACTTAGTAATATTTGTTACCTAAGTCTTCTACGGGACAAACCATCCACTCATCGCAACTAAGTAGGCTGCTGGGTTTGGAGAACCTGATCATGTTAATGTCTTCTTTAAAGAAAATTTCTTCAATGTTAAGCATAAGGACCGGGTTTATTTGTTTATAACGCAACTCAAAAATAACTATATATATAAACTGCTATTCTCTACATTCTCCCATTTAGCATCATCGAAAAAACAATATTAGTAAATATTATGAGTTAAATACAACCAATCATTGACAGAATCAATAGTGTTCTTGTTCTCATCTTGATCAAACCAGCAACTCCTTTCTTCCAACGCTTTGTTGAGAATCCTCTTGCTAGCTTCTTCTTCTCTTCATTAGTTAGATTTTTGAAGATCTTATTCGTCATTACTTGTCTTCATAGAATATGAGTGTTCAATTTTGAACCTAGAAGCCCTTATGTCTTGGTCAATTGATCACAATCCTTATTCCTTGTTATGAACTCAAAAGACTCAAAAAGTTGAATTTTTGAGAAGCCATGGTTGCTACTATATCTTTTCATCCATGCCCAACTTATCAGAGAACTAGGTTTTTTAGTTCGCTAGTATTTTAGAACCTATTTTCTTCTATTACATGTCTTGCTGGTTTGCTAATCTTCATCACTTGGGAGTGGGATTTTAAATATTCATGATGTATTGTAAGCTCCATCTTGATGGGATTTTAGTAGGAGAAAATATTACTTTTTTTTCATGTGATAAGACCACTACACATGCTCTTGCTTCCCCCTCCCTTAGCTCGTTCTCTTAACTCAGGGATGAACGTGAGGAACCCAAGCTAGCTTTGAGTTTCCATTTATGAGACAAAGGATAAATTACATGCTTCTTGGTCCATCCTGTTATTTGCTTCTCCTTTTCTCAGCATATGCTACATTCTTCTGAGTTGTTTTAACTTTCGCCATACAAGTGTCTTTGAAATGCCCATTGTTTCCACAGTGTCTTTGAAATGCCAATTTTTAGGAATAGAGACATACTTTCTTCTTGGATTGTAGGCGGTTTTAACCTTTTGTTGCCCTAATCCTACTTTGTTATAACTGAGTTTTGTATGTAGAGAGGTCGCTGCTTCTGAGGGCCTATTCCTTTTGAGTGTCTTCTCTAGTTTATTCCTGGCTTTGACATTATTCTTCTTATATCCAAGGCCTTGCTTGCTGCTCCTATAATTTCCATCTAAGGATGTCAATACATAAGAGGACCTGGTTCCTGGAAGTGTTATTTTTAGCTTATACTTAGGTTTTCCAAAAAAGTCTCAGAGCACTATTTTTCTGACGCTCAGTATAGAAGTTTCCTTTGATAACTTTCAACTCAAGCTCAAGTTTCTCCCGAATACTATTGGGCATGATCCTTTCCTTTGGAAGTTGTGGCTAAAAGTTTATCCTTTTCAGCTTCCAAGATTGACTTTTCACTACTTAGTGTAAGAACCCGTTCCTTCAGAATATCAATAGATTTTCTAGGTTCTCTTTGTCATTTTCAAGACTTTTTTATTCACTGTAAGGGTAGTGAGACCCTTTTTTCAGTTTGTCCTTATCATCATGGAGTCTTTCAAGCGCACCAATTATTATTAGTGCAATCCATACTAACTTTTTATTCAAATATGTAAGAATTTCATACTTTATTTCAGTGAGGATGAACTCACCATCTTCATTTCAAAGTCTGAATTTGCCATCAATGCACAAACTTCACTGATTTAATCATCCTTCTTTTTATGAGTTCTAGATGGTTCTCCATAGTTTGCTTGAAGAGTGTCCCATATTTGTTTTGCTGTGTCGCAAAAAGAGATTTGATTATCAACATTTTGTCTAATACCCCAAAGAATAATTTTCTTGGCCTTGAATTTTTCCCCATATCTTCTTTTGTGTATTGACCCCTATTACCTATTGACACATCTTGAATTATATTCCAAGTCTCTATATCCTCAGCCATCATAAAGACTTGCATTCTTGATTTCCACCACTGATAATGTTTTCAATTGAAGTATCACCGCCTTGTGGTTGATAGACCTTGTACTCCTTGAGGTGTAGCTATTTATCACTTTTAATGTGTCAAACTTTTTTGGAAAGAGCCAACTCTGATACCACTAGATAGGATCGGGCTACAACATAAGCACTCAAAGAACCAGGTTCTTTGAGAAACTATGCAACAAGGTAAAGTGTAGAATAATAAAAGCAATCAATAGAGGAGTTTTATGTGGAAAAACCCCACTCTCAGGAGTAAAAAACCACGACCTCTCTCTCTCTCTCTCTCTAAAATTACCACTAAGTTTGAGATTACACAATTTTGGTTGCGACCAGCCAAGGGCGCCTAAGATACTATAGGAACATATGAGACAATGGGCTTGCAGCCTATCGCTGTCACGACCCAAAACAAGGACCGTGCGGGCATGTCCAAAATCTCACAAAAGAGGCAAACCCTTTTTACCCAAGACACTCACATTATATACAAAACGAATAACACAACACTAAACAATTCCCATTGTCCGTTAAAAATCACAATTATACAAGAAATACTTTTACAAATACCAACTCCCAAAACTGAGCCTAGACTAGTACAAGAGCTTCTTAGATTTATAACTGAATGAAGGCAATAAAGTAGAGTACAACCGTTGTTTTGGAATAGAATAACAGAAGTCTTCAAAATACACATTGGAGAGTCCTCAGAAGCTACTAATCCACGAACTCAACTTGTAACAACTCTACACCTCGAATAGAGTGTAACAAGAGTAGTATTAGTACCAACACTCGTACTGGTAAGTATCATAGGCCGACAATGATTTGAAAATCATAATTACAATAACAAACAATAAATAAGTATGGTAGGTAATTACTCAGTGAATCCAAAGACTCAGTATGGGGAAAGGGATTCTACCGTAATAGATGATACAACACTCAATCCTCGATACGACATCCCACTCAACAATCCACTAACCATACACTACAAGTCAAGATTCAAAATTGTACCACCGAAGTAATCGATAGAAACAACCATGCTAAGACCGATTTTAGGAAAAGTTCACACCTACTACTCTAGTTATGACCATTCTCAACAGTATTCACTTACACCTCACTTAACAAACTAACCAGGCCAATTCGCTCAACAAGGATACACAATATTCAACTCGGGGTCCAACTTCTAAGTATGGAGTCGTCAATACCACAAGACATAGTGCTTGAATAGAATCACAAGTACAGAAGACTCACATCCAAATCATAGCCTATGGTGAAGCACCTAAACACAAGTCTGCCAAGTTTCCCACAAATCCTCACGCTGATCTCAACACAAGTACAAACCACGAATATGATCAATAGATGAAAAATGAGATAGTAATGATGAATGCATATGCAAGGCAATGATACACACAAGCTCCGAGTGGAATACCTCCACGGCTCAATAGTCATGACCCATGGGGGACCCGCGAAGTCCATGTACCTGTTGCGGCACAACCTGATCCAATATATATATATATATATATATATATATATATATATATATATATATATATATATATATATATATATATATATATATATATATATATATGTTACTAAACCCGAAACCTGATCCAAAATAGGTTTAATATATGTTGCGGCTCGTAACCTGATCTAAATGCATGAGTATGAATGCATGAATGATATCAATGCCAGTGAGAATATGTTAATATCAATGGTGCCACACATGGAAACATATCACGAGAATCTATCAATACAAATTGTGCCACACATAGACACATATCACAATATCACGAGCTAATCACTTTCTTCGTCTTTACATGACAATACCCATTAAATGAGAGAAACGATTTGACATTCACATTAAGGTAACTCAACAACAAGTCTAGTATCAAAAGTATCGCAACAAGCCAATAGATCAGAACAAGGCAACAAGCCACAATCAAACAACAATACCATTGTTACATCCGACATTTTTGTTCATTCGGAAAATTCAGGATAAATTGACTTGTGATGAATAAGGCCACAATTGGACCTTACTTGGCATGAATGTGTAAGTTAGGAATACCTTGGTGTGGAATTACAAAAGGAGGCCAAGGGCAAAAATTGGAATTTTGGAAACTTGTTCCATGAATTACAAAAATTAGCCAAGTGGGCTCAAAAAAAAAATAATAAGAAAAGAGGCCCAATTGGGAATGGCACAACCGGCCACAAGGCATAGCCCAAGCCCATGGTTGTTATATAATTACCATGTGATAAATATATGCATCCTTATCACAAGATCATTCAAGAAACAAGATCAAAACAAGAAGAAAAAAAAAAAGAGAGGGTTCGGGTGAGAGGAGAAAGAAAAGGAAAAGAAAGAAAAAAAAATTTTGGAGCTAATTCTTGGGTTTAAAAAGTTCCTCTCTTGAGAGATTATTGCTAAGCACAAGATTATCTACAAGTTGATATAAAGATTTTGGCAAGAAAACAACTTCAACCCCAAGTGAAGAACTTGAAGAAAGGTAAGGATTTCATGCTTTTGTTGTGTTAAAAACTGATGTATGTATGTTGTAGTATGTGTGAATGAATGAAAAATATGGAAATTTGGTGTGTTGGAATTTTTGGGTGGTGGCCGAATGCATATATATGTATTGCATGATTGTAATGGTTTGAATTCTTGTGTAAGTTAGTTGTAGTATGGTGGAAATTGTATTAGAAAGGAAAGTGGGATGAATTAGTGAGAGTTGGAAAATATAGTATGTTGGCCGTATGGTACTATGTGTAATATGGGATGTGAATTTGATTTTGGTTGTATGTTAATTGTGTATGGCTTTGTGAAGTAGATTGAAGGATAATGGTTAAGCCAAAAACGAAGAATTGGTTGTTAAGTCGTTGTCGGAAAGTGTGTCGCTTTAGCCTAATGTCTTAAAATTTTGATTGATGATAATGAACTTGGAGTATGAAAATGCGTTTATGAACTCGTATGTTGAAAGTTAGGAAAGATTGGAAAGATAGTGATTTGATAGAAAGTTGAATGTTTGAGTAACTTGTGAATGTTATGTGAATATGGTATGGATGCCTCCGATGAGTGTCGTAATGATTTTGGTAGGTAATGGATATGAAAATAATAAGTTTTGGTTGGAAATGCAAGTTTGAAACGAAAGATGATTCGTCGTGTCGAAAGGTGGCTAATAATGCCATAGTGTATGATTTAGTGTTTATTGATGTTGTTGTTGTTTGGATGTCTCCCCTGGGTTGTTGTGTTGCTAAATTGAGCCGAGCTAAGTCTCGGGGATGTCGTATATACAGAGGAAATGCTGCCGAAATTTCGGTAGGCAATTATGTGTAAAGATAGAGTATTGAAAGAATGAAACTAACCCAATGGTAAACTTGACCATTTCCAGATTTTGGACGAAATTTGGATTGACGCCGAGCGAGCATAAGGCGCCATCGAGGTATGTGAAGCACTTCTATACGCTCCTAGGCATGTTCTGGATGTGGTAGGCTCGGCCGCGAGCCTTAGGTCCGACTCTGTTCCCCGGAATTCGAGACGGAAAACCGCTCTAATTCCTTCAGTTCAATTGAACCTATTTTCTTACAAATTGTCCTTAAAGTGAGATTTTGCACAAAACTTCCCCAAACGGAGTCGGAACACTTCCGAATGAGTATGGGTGACCTCATAAGGTCAATCATCAGTAATTTACGTATGTAGCCTTGGGTTGGTCCGAGGTGGGCCCACAAGGCCCGATACTTCCGGTACGATTTTTAAAATACTTCTGTTTTGGTCCGATCTTCTCCAAAAACTTCTGAACTATTATTTTGTGAATATTATGGATATTTTTGTGTAATTTATACAATATGATTTCTGAACATCCGAGCGTCCCATTCTGATAATCTGTCGTGCCTTCCTAACTAGGATATGAGCGCGTGCTATGCATACTATCTGGATATTCTGATTTTGGCTCGCCGTTTGGCACCCTTCTGATTGATCGAGTCTGTATGTTGAGTCTGTAGGTAGGTGGTTTCTCATTTATCGATTCGTGTCTGTCTCAATGCATTCTTTCACTGCGACCCGGGCCAGGTTCTGTTATCGTGCATACTTTCTCTGCATTGTTCACCGCGTCCCTCGGCGTACGGGCCGGGATCTGTATGTCTGTATGATCTGTGTATGGGGATGGCGGCCAGGATGGCATATGATCTAATTTGATTCTGTCTGTCCACCGCGTCCCGTACTAAGAGGGCCGGGTTCTGTTACCGCGCCCCCAGACAGGGCCGGGATCTGTATGAATATATGCGTGTGCCCTCTGTTTTTATAAAGCACACGCCTTTGTATGATTTTGTATGACTCTGTGCTACTCTGCATGCATAATTCTGTCCGTCATACTACTGTCTGTCTGTCCGTCTATGTTACGACTATTTCGGTTTGTCCGTATGGCTTCTGCTTCTGTATGTCCGTATGGATTCAGATTCTGCTCGTCTGTCCGTATTATGATTTCGTCTGTCTGTCCGAACTATAATTCTGTCCATTTGTGTGTAACACGATTCTGTATGTCTGTCTGGATCATAACTCTGTCCGTCAGTTTGACTTATGATTTTGCCCGTTATATTTCTGCGATTCTAGTTCGGACTATGTTTATATCTGTTACGTTTCTGCTTTACATACTCGGTACATTTTCCGTACTGACCCCCGTTCTTCGGGGGCTGCGCTACATGCCCGCAGGTACAGACGCACCAGGTGATACGCCGCCAGCGTAGGTTTCCGACTCTGCTATCTGAAGAGCTCCTTTGACCCGGAGCATATCTTTTGGTATATATTTTCTGTCTTCTGTGTACTCCGTATGCGTGTATATTCCGGGTACGGCGGGGCCCTGTCCCGTCATATGATTCTGTATGTCTGTAGAGGCCTGTAGATAGATGTGTGGGTTACGGGTTCCGTCTGTATGTTAGCCCTTTCGGCTTATCTGTAAATGTCTGTGTGTTCAGGTATATGTATATATATGTATGTTACGCGCACGCCGTATTTGTATCGGCCTACTTCTGTACTTCTGTTTTGAACAAAAAAAAAAACAAAAAAAAAAATCTGTATGGTTCGAATTCGATCAGGTAGGTACGTATGGGTACCCAGTTAGGGTACCAGTCGCGGCCCACGGGGTTTGGGTCGTGACAAAAGTGGTATCAGAGCGGTTAGTCCTCGGTATGTCTACAGGCCGTGTCTAGTAGAGTCTTGGTTATCGATGTGTTGTGCACCACATCTATAAACAGGAAGCTACAGGGCATTTAGGATGTTACCCTTCTTTGAATTCTTAGATCGTGCGTTAAAGTTGTATGGTTAGGATGATTCTCCCTTACGAATTGCTGTATCTACAGCGGGGCTCCAAAAGAGGAGAAGTGTCGGTATTCGGGAAAATGTTTCTGACCCTCTCCTTGCAGGTAGTTGTAGGTTGGTGACGAATGAAGAGGACGGCTTCCGACGATGAGGATGGGGGTGCCAAGAAGGCCCCCAGGTTGTCACCAGGGCCGAGTAGGCAGGGCCCCAGTTACTCGATCGAGACGGATCCTTCGGAGGATTCCCCGGAGGATAGCTACGATACGGATCCGTCGGAGGACCCATCTACGACTCCTCCAGAGTCCCCGAACCCTGGAGCAGAGGATCCCGTGGAGGATGGCTACGATACAGATATCTCGGAGGATTTGGCGATGACCCCTCCGGAGCTTCTGACCTCCGAGGAGGAGGATAGTCATGAGGCAGGCCCGTCGGAGCATTCTTCTGGGATGACGCAGGAGGAGATTTTCAAGTATGCACCAGCTCTTATTATTAGGGAGAATCTTGATAGCCCGGCCACCTCGGAGAGTGCTATGGATTTCTCCTGTTCTTGGCCTGGGTCACCAGTGGGCCAGGATTTGTCTGATCGTCCATACCCCTCCGATTCGGATGCGGGTGATAATGGAGACCGGGTAGGTAGGGAGCAGACAGGCGTGGATGATAGTGGGCATACCTCTCACGGCAGCTCCCCAGGTCAGACTCGATATTGATTATTTATAAGTGTATGAGTTTTTAGAACTTCCTATGTGTGTATGATATTTGTAAGACGTTGTTCTATGAAGACGACGGAAATTTAAAGGAATTAGAGACCTAGTGACCCCAAGGCAAGGGCGACGGAGATGTCCCCACCGTCAGTGTGAGTCTAGAAATCCTGGATGAAAGTAAACAGGAAGGTGCCTCCGATGCTGTTTGAGTTGGGCACGTGTGGTAAGTGTCGACGACATTATAATTCTCATTTGAAGTTATCAGCCCCGTGTGGCTGCGATACTACATGATATGATATGTATGTATGTGTATATGAGTTGGCCCTGTGAGGCATGATTGGTATTTCTGGTGTACAGGTTTTGGATAGTAAGAAATGCAGAGGAAACTCTGCCCAAAATTTTCCAGGAATATGGAGGTTAACATGTAGATTAAGTACAAAAAGGTCCCGCGATACTTGTCAGACTTTAGTTCCTTCTGTCGGTGGCCGAAGAACACCTTGCGGTGACATTTTATCAGATTCCACCGATTATTTGGAGGCGGAATTCGTGTGACGAAGACTTAGATCTGTGGGTTATCTGTCATCATATGTATATGTGTATGAAAGTGAATGTTTAAGATTCAGAAAGGCGACATGGTAGTGGTACGACTTAGCCGGGGGTGGGACCCGCTACAAAAATTTCCCGAAAATTTGCGAAGACCCCGAGTTACTCTAAAATTTCGTGACAAAGGTCGTGCGGGGCGATCGACGAAATTATATTAGCCCTAACGCGTCAAAATGCATGAAAGTTTCGGAGTTAAGCGTGCTCAAGCCAGAGCAATTCTGGGATGGGTGACCCCCTGGGAAGTAATGCAAAGTTTTGCACAAGTGTAGGTATGACTGATATAAATGAAAATTTGGGGTAATCTAAAGGAAAAGAGAATGTATGGAGTAATTAGCGCCTTTACAGACACCACACAGACCAACGCAGATTAAATGGGCAAAAAGAAAAGGTGCGATACCGCTCGGAAAATTGAACGAATCTGGATAACAGTCAGCAACGACCCGAATGTGGTCAGGGGATAGAGAAAGCCCAATTACCTCATAAGTTAGTCTGGGATGGCGATGGTTGTAAAAGGAAAGAGTGTATGGGTAGTAGGGAAGAAGAGAGATAAAAAGGGCAAATAAGAAGAATCTTTGAAAAAGTCGATAAACGGCACCCAAGACGATTTGTATGATTGATTCTGAATGTGTGCCTGTCTGAAATATCTCTATACGATTAACCCCGATTACGAATCTGTCTGACACACCTCTGTATGTCTGACTCTGGATGTAAATCCGTCTGGTGTGCCTCTGTACGTCTAATTTCGATCGCATGTCTGTCTGATACATCCCCGCATGTCTGATTCTAAGTGCGGCTCTGTATGATACCTTTCTGTAAGCCTGATTCCGATTTCGAAATCCGTCCGATACCTTTCTATACATCTGACTCTGATCTTAGATCTGTCTGACATATTTCCGTATCTCTTCTTTTGATTATGAATCCATCCGCCAGAGTTTAACATGTCTGCTTCCGATTACGAATCCGTCCGATATGCTTCGACGTGTCTGGTTCCAGTCCTGAATCTGTTGGTGAGAAGTGTCTGGTATGAAGTGGGATTATATTGATGTGGTAGAAATCTCAGGAGTATAACAAGAAACGATATGGGCCATGACGGCGGGAAAGCGTTCGTCAGTTACAAGAATATAGCTTATGGTTCGACGATTGCGTGGGGTACGAGAAGATATTATGAAGGCATCTGAATCTGTGATGTGGAAAATTACCTCATAATGTTGGTAAAGAAGCCATGTCGGAAAGTCAGCAAAGGACGACTATAAAGAGAACCCTCCCGGGGTAGTATGGCGCCCCATAAGGTCAATTTAACATCCGAGGACGAATGTTCTAAAGGGGGCGAGAATGTTACATCCGACATTTTTGTTCATTCGGAAAATTCAGGATAAATTGACTTGTGATGAATAAGGCCACAATTGGACCTTACTTGGCATGAATGTGTAAGTTAGGAATACCTTGGTGTGGAATTACAAAAGGAGGCCAAGGGCAAAAATTGGAATTTTGGAAACTTGTTCCATGAATTACAAAAATTAGCCAAGTGGGCTCAAAAAAAAAAATAATAAGAAAAGAGGCCCAATTGGGAATGGCCCAACCGGCCACAAGGCATAGCCCAAGCCCATGGTTGTTATATAATTACCATGTGATAAATATATGCATCCTTATCACAAGATCATTCAAGAAACAAGATCAAAACAAGAAAAAAAAAAAAAGAGAGGGTTCGGGTGAGAGGAGAAAGAAAAGGAAAAGAAAGAAAAAAAAATTTTGGAGCTAATTCTTGGGTTTAAAAAGTTCCTCTCTTGAGAGATTATTGCTAAGCACAAGATTATCTACAAGTTGATATAAAGATTTTGGCAAGAAAACAACTTCAACCCCAAGTGAAGAACTTGAAGAAAGGTAAGGATTTCATGCTTTTGTTGTGTTAAAAAATGATGTATGTATGTTGTAGTATGTGTGAATGAATGAAAAATATGGAAATTTGGTGTGTTGGAATTTTTGGGTGGTGGCCGAATGCATATATATGTATTGCATGATTGTAATGGTTTGAATTCTTGTGTAAGTTAGTTGTAGTATGGTGGAAATTGTATTAGAAAGGAAAGTGGGATGAATTAGTGAGAGTTGGAAAATATAGTATGTTGGCCGTATGGTACTATGTGTAATATGGGATGTGAATTTGATTTTGGTTGTATGTTAATTGTGTATGGCTTTGTGAAGTAGATTGAAGGATAATGGTTAAGCCAAAAACGAAGAATTGGTTGTTAAGTCGTTGTCGGAAAGTGTGTCGCTTTAGCCTAATGTCTTAAAATTTTGATTGATGATAATGAACTTGGAGTATGAAAATGCGTTTATGAACTCGTATGTTGAAAGTTAGGAAAGATTGGAAAGATAGTGATTTGATAGAAAGTTGAATGTTTGAGTAACTTGTGAATGTTATGTGAATATGGTATGGATGCCTCCGATGAGTGTCGTAATGATTTTGGTAGGTAATGGATATGAAAATAATAAGTTTTGGTTGGAAATGCAAGTTTGAAACGAAAGATGATTCGTCGTGTCGAAAGGTGGCTAATAATGCCATAGTGTATGATTTAGTGTTTATTGATGTTGTTGTTGTTTGGATGTCTCCCCTGGGTTGTTGTGTTGCTAAATTGAGCCGAGCTAAGTCTCGGGGATGTCGTATATACAGAGGAAATGCTGCCGAAATTTCGGTAGGCAATTATGTGTAAAGATAGAGTATTGAAAGAATGAAACTAACCCAATGGTAAACTTGACCATTTCCAGATTTTGGACGAAATTTGGATTGACGCCGAGCGAGCATAAGGCGCCATCGAGGTATGTGAAGCACTTCTATACGCTCCTAGGCATGTTCTGGATGTGGTAGGCTCGGCCGCGAGCCTTAGGTCCGACTCTGTTCCCCGGAATTCGAGACGGAAAACCGCTCTAATTCCTTCAGTTCAATTGAACCTATTTTCTTACAAATTGTCCTTAAAGTGAGATTTTGCACAAAACTTCCCCAAACGGAGTCGGAACACTTCCGAATGAGTATGGGTGACCTCATAAGGTCAATCATCAGTAATTTACGTATGTAGCCTTGGGTTGGTCCGAGGTGGGCCCACAAGGCCCGATACTTCCGGTACGATTTTTAAAATACTTCTGTTTTGGTCCGATCTTCTCCAAAAACTTCTGAACTATTATTTTGTGAATATTATGGATATTTTTGTGTAATTTATACAATATGATTTCTGAACATCCGAGCGTCCCATTCTGATAATCTGTCGTGCCTTCCTAACTAGGATATGAGCGCGTGCTATGCATACTATCTGGATATTCTGATTTTGGCTCGCCGTTTGGCACCCTTCTGATTGATCGAGTCTGTATGTTGAGTCTGTAGGTAGGTGGTTTCTCATTTATCGATTCGTGTCTGTCTCAATGCATTCTTTCACTGCGACCCGGGCCAGGTTCTGTTATCGTGCATACTTTCTCTGCATTGTTCACCGCGTCCCTCGGCGTACGGGCCGGGATCTGTATGTCTGTATGATCTGTGTATGGGGATGGCGGCCAGGATGGCATATGATCTAATTTGATTCTGTCTGTCCAC
This sequence comes from Lycium barbarum, assembly GCF_019175385.1. Taxonomy (NCBI): domain Eukaryota; kingdom Viridiplantae; phylum Streptophyta; class Magnoliopsida; order Solanales; family Solanaceae; genus Lycium; species Lycium barbarum. The sequence goes on from NC_083339.1 coordinate 73,971,250, forward strand.
CGCGTCCCGTACTAAGAGGGCCGGGTTCTGTTACCGCGCCCCCAGACAGGGCCGGGATCTGTATGAATATATGCGTGTGCCCTCTGTTTTTATAAAGCACACGCCTTTGTATGATTTTGTATGACTCTGTGCTACTCTGCATGCATAATTCTGTCCGTCATACTACTGTCTGTCTGTCCGTCTATGTTACGACTATTTCGGTTTGTCCGTATGGCTTCTGCTTCTGTATGTCCGTATGGATTCAGATTCTGCTCGTCTGTCCGTATTATGATTTCGTCTGTCTGTCCGAACTATAATTCTGTCCATTTGTGTGTAACACGATTCTGTATGTCTGTCTGGATCATAACTCTGTCCGTCAGTTTGACTTATGATTTTGCCCGTTATATTTCTGCGATTCTAGTTCGGACTATGTTTATATCTGTTACGTTTCTGCTTTACATACTCGGTACATTTTCCGTACTGACCCCCGTTCTTCGGGGGCTGCGCTACATGCCCGCAGGTACAGACGCACCAGGTGATACGCCGCCAGCGTAGGTTTCCGACTCTGCTATCTGAAGAGCTCCTTTGACCCGGAGCATATCTTTTGGTATATATTTTCTGTCTTCTGTGTACTCCGTATGCGTGTATATTCCGGGTACGGCGGGGCCCTGTCCCGTCATATGATTCTGTATGTCTGTAGAGGCCTGTAGATAGATGTGTGGGTTACGGGTTCCGTCTGTATGTTAGCCCTTTCGGCTTATCTGTAAATGTCTGTGTGTTCAGGTATATGTATATATATGTATGTTACGCGCACGCCGTATTTGTATCGGCCTACTTCTGTACTTCTGTTTTGAACAAAAAAAAAAAAAAACAAAAAAAAAAATCTGTATGGTTCGAATTCGATCAGGTAGGTACGTATGGGTACCCAGTTAGGGTACCAGTCGCGGCCCACGGGGTTTGGGTCGTGACAACCATCCTAAGTAATCCATCCTAATTTCTTACTCGAAGGTGTACATGCTTTCTCCAACAATCACTAACTCTATAATAGCTTCGCTAACCGAAGTCTAACCACAAGGTAACAAGGATCCTCAATAGGACTCAACAATATGGTACGGACTCAATCATGCCATACTGACACTAATATTAGCAACAAAAAAGACAACCATTAAGAACCATGAGCCAATAACCACACATAACAGTACCAACCTCGGACACTCCAGCCCAACTTCATATCTGGAGACCTAGGCATGCTTTCTTCGTTACTCTCTATTGCACATATATGAAATCCTAATCAAAGTCTAACTCAAGTAAGCAGTAACCTACCTCGAGGCCGAGCAGGTGCCTTGAACATCCACTTGATCTTCATCTTCCATTTTCTAATCGGAAGTTAAGATGGAAGGGTTTAGGAATAGTAAGGGAATCTGAGTAAGCAAGAGTCGAGAATTAAGGCATTTATACCTGCTAGGGCTCTTAAGCTAAAGCAACTAAGAGTTAATGACAATTTGGCGACATTTCCTTTGTTTGGACAACTTCTTCCATAAAATAAGACAACTCCCAAACATCAATAATGACATACATAATATCATAATCAATAGGTTCTTTAAGTTACATTGTTTACTTCTCAAATCTACCTTCAAAATCATCCATAACCATACCTATAATACAATATCATATTTATTCTTCACATAACACCCAATTCATCCTCATATAACACTCCTTTATCATCATTTGTATTATTCCTCATAAGATTGTACCCACAATATGTCAAGAACTATCATTCAAGAATATAACTATTTCCCTATTTGCACTTCATACTCTTCTTCCTTCCATAATCCAAGTCTTTCAACCACTCAACATTCGTATTTACATGAATTGAACATAAAACTCACCTTTGATGATGTAGAAATGAACTTCGAATGACAATACTTCACTTGGATAAAAACCCCACTTCAATACAAAAGGACTTCTTGGTCTCCACAAACCCTAGTGAGCATCCATACACTTGATTTTACTAATTCTTGGTGTTTAATCCTTGATTTCCCTTGGATATATGATAATATAACGTGAGGAATATTCTAGAGCTTTTAAGACTTAGAGAAAAAAAAATGAAATCTGAAAATTATGGACAAGGGTCGTCTATTTATAACTGGAACTGGAAGGTTCCAGAGAAGTGGTTCGACGACCCGTCGACTTGCTTTGTCGACTTACCCCTGAAAATCCCTGATTGTAGGAACATATTGACGGTTGAGTCAACGGTCTGTCACCTTGACACGTCCAATTGTTCCTCCAGATCTCAGTCTGTAGGAACATCGTGATGGTGCATAGTGACGGCCGATTGACATGTCAACGGCCCGTCGACAGCGATTGATAACTGTAGAATTTCTTGAGTCCATTAAGTTTGTGTCACAACCCGACTAGGGGCCGTGACGGGTACCCGGGGATAACCACCGAGCACCACTAGTTCTACTACTCATCTGCTCTCATTCATGCATCTTATGCTCATAACCATCGTAATTATTATCATTTGAAACATATTTACTTTATATACATGAGCCTTTCGGCTATCAAAATAACATACATATATATACAACGAGGAACTTGTGAGACCATACTACCCACACTGCGCATCTACGAGCCTCTACTAGGGTACTAGTCATATGGACTGGACAGGACCCCGTCGTGCGCACAACATAATATACATACATACCAAAAGAATAATCAATGGCACCTCCAGAAAATGGAGTGCTCTTCAAATCAGCTAATAGCTCCTACGAATCTGGATCAAGATCACCTCTCTGTCTACCTGTGGGCTTGAACACAGCGTCTAGAGAAAACAGACGTCAGTACAAACATTGTACTGAGTATGTAAGGCATAAAAAATAAGGAAGCATCAATGAAATGAGGAGGCATCAAATGAGGAGCAATCTGTATCTGACTGTGAATCATGAAAGAAATAATGCATGCTGGCTTACTATCATAATCATCATCATATTGTATATGCATAAATGTATAAGCTGCCCGTCCATATCGGATCGGTGTGATAATCATTAGCCTGCGTCCAGGCCTCCCGCGTCCGGGGTATCATCTCATGCCGCCCGCTAGTGGTGTCTTCCCATGCCATCTGGCCATGGTGTATACGCTGCCCGCCTTAGCGGTGACTGCCCAGCCATATAGGCATCGTGTAATATCATCATCATAATATGCTCATCATAGTGCATGCATAAAGACTCAAGGACAACTATACTTTATCGGGGTAATGTAATGTCGTGATCCCCCGATTTCATTATGAAGCATTCATTAACATTCTGCCTCACCTTGAAAGAATTAGCATATAAGGTGAGTGTATACAATAAAAGACATCATTAACTCTATAGGAACATCATATCATGAACATCTAGAATCTCTATACTTTAACTCATCCTCATCATTATTGGCACATAACATATCTCTTATCTCATATAGCTATTCACGAACATAGGCTCATAGTTTTTCCGGAATGTAAGAAATTCATGAAGAGGAAGGAAAGTCATATTATAGGATTCATGCCATAGAAAGAAAGGACTAGCCTCACATACCTTTGTCGTTTAACTACTCTATCGCTTGATCGTCCTCCTTCGATGCTCGCGTTTCTACCTTCAAGAGGATTCGCATTTGCATTAGTTAGTCGGCTATAAGAACATTTTACTATCTCTTAGGAAAATTGGGCAGCATTTCCTTTGTTTCTACTACTTTTCCCACATTCTATATCAACTCCCAAACGTTCATAACAATATTCACAATATCACAACAACAATCATCAATCATCTATATTTCCCACAATTTATCATATTCCTTCAATTTCTCCACAATTATGGTTATAGCTCACTATCGCGTTTTCTCATATATAATACTTATTCCATGGTCTAGATGTCATTTATAACATATTTACAATCACAACATATCGATAATCATGACTCAATCCAAACCATTACCCAACAATGTCACTATTCCCATATTTATGACCCATTTTCTACCTCCTTCTACAATCCAAGTTTTTCAACTTTTCAACACCTTAAATAACATGTAAATACCATCAAACTCACCTTGGATGATGGATGAACAACCTTTGTGTTACACCTCGGAAAAGTCCCCGTACATGTACAAGGAATAGAACGACAAGGGTATGAGTGTGGTATACGGCCCGTAAAGTGATTTACGGACCGTAAACCACCATTGTCCTCCAGCCTTTCAAGTTTCAACTTTCTGTTAAGTGGTGAAATGCTTAAATACGACTTGGAATACGGCCCGTAAACTGGTTTACGGACCGTAAACCTCGATCGTAAACTACAATATTCTTCAGCCAACTTCTCTGTTTTGGACATGCTTAAATACGACTTGGAATACGGCCCGTAAACTGGTTTACGGACCGTAAACCTCGATCGTAAACTATAATATTCTTCAGCCAACTTCTCTGTTTTGGACATGCTTAAATACGACCAGGGAGGATGGCTCGTAAACTAGTTTACGACTCGTAAACTGTGGTTTACGACCACTGTTCACCCCGACTGGAATTCATTAAAGACCAGATTTTGATTTAATAAAGGGGACCAAGGCTTCATTTTATTTCATTATGCATCTACACCATTCAAGAACACTCCAGAAGCTCTCCAAATATTCATCCACAAAATTCAAGAGATCAAAGGGGAACCAAGATCATCAACATCTAATTCATGGAAGCAAGTGCATGAGACTCTATTGGAAGTCATCTTCTTCAAGAAATCTCAAAAGGGTTGAAATAGGGTTTTGGTATAAAAAGAGTATTGTTGCTCAAGGCTTGTTCCACCATCATCCAAGGTATGTTTCATGACTATACCATATGGTTCAAGGTATTGGAAGGCTTAGATACTTGAAATGTATAAGAACATAGAAAATGGGCCTTGTATGGGTAAATAGTGGCACAATTGAATAGTAGTTGAATGGAGTCATGAATGTTGATAAGCTACGGTTGTGAATATGTTATAAATAACGTCTAGACCATGAAATAAGTATTATATATGAGAAAACGTGATAACGAGCTATAACCATGGATGTAGAGAAATTGGAGGAAAATGGTAGATTTTTCTTAAAGTGTATAAGTGATGATTGTTGAAAGTAATATTGTGAGTGTCGTTACGAATGTATGAGAGTGGAAATGAAACATGGGGAAAGTATTAGAAATGAAGGGAGTGCTACCCAATTTTCCTTAGAAATGGTAGTCCGTTCTTGTAATTACTTAGCTAACGACGACATGAATTCTCTTGAAGGTATACGAGTGCATTAAGGGAGAACGAGCAAGCAATAAGAATTGTAAGCGTCGAAGGTATGTTAAGGCTTGCCCCTTCTTTCAAAGGCATGATCTTTAGGTTATGGTTTCATAAATGTTTCCGTATTTTCCTCTTCATCAAAAGTTAAATGTCTCAGATTCCAAAGCATGATTTCCTTCTTGATATTCCATAAATGTTTTCCAAAGTATTCCTACTTTCCAAAACCAAAGGTTGTGATTATGTGAGATCTTATGATAACGACAAAGGCAATGTTTTTCAATGACATCGATGATGTCAAAAGTGAGAATATCATTTTGATGACTATGATGAGAATGATCTTATGTTTAAAAGTTTCAAGTTTACGATTGCAAGGACTATATGAGAACGTCGAGCTATTTACTTATTTCTCAATTTGTTCATGGATGGTGACTTTATTTCTAAATCTTCCAAAGTATATGAATGGATGCCTTATGAAGTTCATGATTTTATTCTATGCTTTCATTTAATTCTATTCTTCATTGATAGTCTCGCCTTATAATAATTGCTCCTTCAAGGTGAGACAAAGCGACGATGATTACTCCATAACACAATCGGAGGCTTTCGACCTTACGTCACTCCAACGTACTTATAGCTTTTCCTTGGGCTCTCCAGCATGCCATGTATATTATGTATGTATATATATATGATATGAAAATGTTTTCAGGGGAAAGGGGGAAAGGTGAGGCGCTATAGACGCATAACTACCTGTACAGCTGGCATAGCATGATTCCATCCCGGACGCGGGATATATGGGTTATGGATCGGGCCGTACGTTCCTCGGCACTAACTTATTATATTTATGGATCGGGCCGTACGTTCCTCGGCACTAACATATGATGACATATGGATCGGGCTGCGCGTTCTGCAACAATTTACTATATGATGCTTTATGAGTATGCATGCATGGATCCGCCTTAAGAGGCAAACAGTTATCGATTATCTCCTTGTACTTACTTTATTTTCTTATTCTTACTTTATTTCTTGATGTATGCCTTACATACTCAGTACAATGTTCGTACTGACATCCTTTTCTTTGGATGCTGTGTTCATGCCCACAGGTAGACGGGAAAGCGGTCCAGACTGATAGGGGTCACTAGCCGATCTGAAGAGCACTCCATCTTCCGGAGGTGCTAGTTGGTTGTTCCTTTTCTGTATATATTTGTATGTCACTCAATAGAGGCTCATAGATGCTCGATGTGGGTTGTGTGGTTCCACAACATGGGTAGTACGCATGTGTATAAGTATATTGAAATATGTTTTTGTATCAACGCGTTATATTTTTGTAATGAAAAACAAATCCTCTTTTTAAAGTTAACCGGTAATAGATGAATGATTGTTAAATGGGTTAGGTAAATGATAGTACGAGCGGTGCTCGGTGGTTAGTCCCGGGTACCCGTCGCGGCCCCTAGCCGGGTCGTGATACTTTGCGTGAAACTTCTCTTCTTGCACCAAAACCCTAACTCCCTTCTCTTGAGTTTTCTTGGCTTAGATGAACTTTTAATGGGTTTCATACACTTGATTTCATGGATTTGGTATAGTTGATCATGGTTCTCCCTTGAATCCTTGTGGATGAATGATGGGGAAGCATCTAGAGGTTTATTGGTGTGTGGAGGAGTGAGATGAAATGAATTAAAATAAAGGGAAGGTCCTTATATTAAATCATGAAATCAGTCCCGACTAAGATATACGGTACGATCGACGGGGCGTCGTTCTGATCGTCGAAGTCGTTAAATTTCCAGTGAGCAACCTTTCGTTTCTTATCATTCTACGGTGTGAAGGATGTTCCGTCGAACTGATCGACGGAGCGTCAATCTGATCCGTCGAATGGTCTCTGTGCTGACTCGATTCTATGGCACAATCGACGAATCGTCATCCCGTCCGACGGTACAAAGAACGGTCGTCGAACCCCCTTTCGCAGGACTGCAGTGAAGTTTTATTTGACGAATTTTTCTCCCTTGCCGCTAACTTCTTTGGAATCTTAATTAGAATTATTAAGCATCCCTTCTTACTTGTAGGGACATCATGTACACCTTAATGTACGTTAGTCCATTCACCGCTCAGCAACCCAAAGTTCCGTGGTGTAACTTTCTTCCCCCCTTTTTGGAACATTCTTCCTCGAATGTTAAGTACTCGGGAATTCTACAAAAAATTCTCCAGAGTTTCCCCTGTAATCTGGCGCTACCATCCTATTACAACAACTCATAATTATTCTGCCTCACAGGGCTACAACACAATAAAACTATAAATTGGCCACACACGACCAAAAGCACGAAAAGTAAGCATACATACCTTATATTATTGGATTTTCATCTTGAACCTCTCTTGGGGGTTGGAATAAATGCGGGTACTTGAACTTCATACTCTCTTCTGCTTCCCAAGTCATTTCTTATCGATTGTTATTTTGCCACAATACTTTGACTGAAGATACTTCCTTATTTCGAAGTCTCTGCACTTGCCTGTCTAGTATGGCAATGGGCTCTTCTTCATATGCTAGCTTTTCTGTCACCCGAACGTCATCTATTGGAACAATTTTCGTCGGATCTCCAATACACTTACGGAGCATTGAGACATGAAAGACTGGACGGACTGATTCAAGTTCTGAAGGCATGTCCAATTTATAGGCTACATGACCCACCTTGCGGATAATTTTATAGGGTCCAATGTAGCGGGGACTCAATTTCCCTTTCTTGCCAAATCTCATCACTCCTTTCATTGGCGATACCTTAAAAAATACCCACTCATCAACCTGAAATTCCAAGTGTGGCCGGCGGTTGTCCGCGTAAGATTTTTGGCAACTTTGGGCTGTCAGCAATCGATCTCGGATCACTTTGAATTTTCCTACCGCTTGCTGAACCAATTCAGGGCCTATTAGCTGTGCTTCTCCTATTTCAAACTATCCAATTGGGGATCTACACTTTCTTCCATATAGAGTCTTATACGGAGCCATTTGAATACTGGAATGGTAGCTATTGTTGTATGCGAACTCGATCAGAGGTAAATGGTCATCCCAGCTACCACCAAAATCTAGTACACATGCTCGTAGCATATCCTCCAAGGTTTGAATAGTGCGTTCGGCATGCCCATCAGTTTGCGGATGGAATGCCGTGCTAGGTTTCACTTGGGTACCTTGACCTCCTTGGAAGGACTTCCAGAACTTATCTGTAAACTGTACTCCTCTATCTGTAATAATGGATAGTGGAATACCATGAAGTCGCACAATTTCTTTGAGATACAACCTCGCATAATCTTCTGCTGAGCATGTGGTTCTGACTGGAAGAAAATGAGATGCCTTTGTTAATCTGTCCACAATTACCCATATAGAATCATACTTGCCTCGGGAACAGGGTAATCCTAAAATAAAATCCATATTGATAACTTCCCATTTCCACATAGGAATTTCCATCGCTTACAATAACCCTTCTGGCTTCTAATGTTCTATCTTTACTTGTTGGCAATTTGGACATTGGGCTACAAATTCTGCTATGTCTTTCTTCATGCCATCCCACCAATATATCAATTTGAGATCGTGATACATCTTTGTTGCACATGGGTGAATAGAATACCGAGAATAATGGGCTTCTTCCAGAATTCGTCGGCGCAATTGTGCAACATTCGGAACAAATAGCCTGTCTTGGTATCTAAGAATCTCATCCATCGAACTTTTAAATGGAGATCTCTCTTTTTCATGAAGTGTGTCTCTATACTGTCTCAACTGAGGATCTTCATACTGACGCTCTTTCACTTCCACATTCAGGGACGAAACCGTGCGATCATTAATACCAATCCCTGCACTACCTGAATCAATTACACGTACTCCAAAATTAGCTAGTTGGTGGAGCTCATGAATCAACTCTTTCTTTTCCGGAGGGACTTCACATAGGCTGCCCATTGATCGGTGGCTAAGCGCATCTGCTACTACGTTTGTCTTTCCGGGGTGGTATAAAATACTCACATCATAATTTTTCAATAATTCTAACTGCCGCAGATTTAATTCCTTCTGTTTGAAAATGTATTGAAGACTCTTGTGGTTCGTATAGATATCAACATGCACACTATACAAGTAATGTCTCCACATTTTTAATGCATGAATGTCTCGAAGCATAAGCAATGATTCTACCAGGCTGCATTAACACATATCCTAATCCAACACCGGAAGCATCACAGTATACCACATAACCATCTGACCCTTCTGGAAGTGTTAAGACTGGAGCTGAGGTTAATCTGTCCTTTAACTCTTAGAAGTTGTGTTCACAAGCATCATTCCATTGAAATTTAGCTGACTTTTGGGTTAGCTTCGTTAATGGAGCTGAAATAGAGGAAAATCCCTCTACGAATCTTCTATAGTACCCTGCCAATCCCAGAAAACTATGAACTTCGGTAGGTGTCGTAGGCCTTGGCCAAGTCTTCACAACCTCAATTTTCTGAGTATCAACTCGAATACCGTTATCTGAAATAACATGGCCCAGAAATGTTACGGAATTCAGCCAAAACTCGCACTTTGAAAATTTTGCATATAATTCTCGAGCTCGAAGAATTCCAAGTACGATACGTAAATGATCCGCATGTTCTGATTCTGTGTGAGAGTATGCCAAAATATCATCAATGAATACTATCACGAATAAATCCAAGAGCGGCCTGAATATATTATTCATCAAATTCCTGAACACTACCGGAGCATTAGTCAACCCAAACTACATCACTCGGAATTCATAATGGCCATATCTAGTTCTGAAAGTCGTTTTGGGAATATCTTCTTCTCTAACTCTCACTTGATGATAACCTGACCTCAAGTCTATTTTACAAAACCACTTGGCACCCTGTAGTTGATCAAATAAATCATCAATCCTTAGGAGAGGATATTTGTTCTTTATTGTCACCTTGTTCAACTGTCTATAATCGATGCACATTCGTAGGGAACCATCTTTCTTTCTCACGAACAAGGCTGGTGCTCCCCACGGTGATGAACTAGGTCTAATAAACCCCTTCTCAAGAAAATCTTTCAACTGCGCCTTTAGCTCTTTCAATTCTGCCGGAGCCATTCGATAAGGAGGAATAGAAATAGGCTTGGTGTCCGGCACCACATCAATGGCGAAGTCAATTTCTCTTTCTGGAGGAAGGTCTGGAAGTTCATCTGGAAATACATCCGGAAATTCGTTCACTACCGGGACAGATTGGAAAGTTGGTGACTTTGCTTCTGTATCATGAACTCGGACTAGATGATAAATATAGCCTTTGGCTATCATCATTCTTGCCTTAAGGTAGGAAATAAACCTACCTTTTGGTGATGCTGTATTACCCTTCCATTCAAGCACAGGCTCTCCCGGAAATTGAAGTCGGAACTATCTTCATTCAACAATCCACATTAGCATAACATGAGGCCACCAATCCATACCTATAATCACATCGAAATCTAGCATGTCTAGCTCAATTAAATCAGCTTTGGTCTGGCGATTGCATATCACAAGTACACAGTTTTTATACACTTGTCTAGCTATCACGGGATCACTAACCGGAGTAGTTACCTCAAAAGGTTTGATTGGCTAAGGTTTCACCCCAATACGACCAGCAACATACAGGGTAATATAGGAAAAAGTAGAACCCGGATCTATCAAAGCATATAAATCATGGGAAAATATGGACAATGTACCTGTAACCACATCTGGGGAAGACTCAAGATCCTGTCGCCGGCTAAAGCGTAGACACGGGGCTGAGTGGCACCTGAAGTAGATGCTCCCCCTCTGCCTCTACCTCGTCCTGTTGGCATCTAGGGAGTCTGCCCTACCGGGCGCACTGAAGATGAACCAGCTGCTGATCCTGTGGGCTGAACCCCAACTCTACCGCTCGTCGACGGGCAATCTCGCATCATATGTCCAACCTGACCACATGCATAGCAAGCATCCGAAACTTGGCGACATTGTCTGGAATGTAGTCTACCGCACTGGCTGTATCGCGGTACTGAGGGTCTCCTCTTACTATAATCTTCCCTTAACTGAGAATCTGAGGCCCTCGAACTCTGACCCTGTACTGAACGAAAGCAACGATCAAATCTCCTACCCGTAAATCGTGAAGGTGCACTAGTCACCGACTGGCCTGAGTGCCTAGAATATGTCTGTCCTGATCCCCCTCTATAATCACTGCCTGCCCCCATAGATCTGGCCCTCTTGCTTTGCCTTCTATCAATGTCGCGATCAACTCTTTGTGGTTGCTGTCGTCCCTCCATGTTCTGGGCATGGGCTTGTATTCGGGAAATATCCATCCCTTCTTGCAACGAAGCCGTTAAACAATCCTTGAACAAATGTGGCCCAAGCCACTAACAAACCTGTGTACCCTATCTCCCATATCGGCCACCATAGTCGGGGCATATCTAGCCAAGGAATTAAATTGAAGGCTATATTCCCGGGCACTCATACTTTCTTGCTTCAGATTTAAGAACCTATCCGCTCTAGCTCGGTGGACCTCGGGTGGCAAATAGTGACGGATGAAAGCATCTACAAATTCTTGCCACACGGGAGGAGGCACACCTTCTTTCCTTGATGCTATCCAATTGTTGTACGACAATACCGCCACATCTCTGAGTCTATAAGATGCCAACTCCACAGATTCAGTCTCAGAGGCATGAATAATTCTCAATGTTCTCAGCATCTCATCAATAAAACCTTGCGGGTGAAGATCCGGCTTTAACCCGAAAAACTCTGGAGGATTTAAACTCATAAAATCACAGGCTCTGGTACTAGCTGACCGATCACTTAGGCCCGCATTCTGCCACTGTGCCTGGGCGGCAACCAACTGTGTCAATAGATGAATGGCCTCGGTCACTTGTTGACCCGAAGCAACTGGTGGAGGAATGGAGCTGAAGCTCCTCCATGTTCTTCTCCATTGGGCGGGGTGGAAGAAGTATTCAATGGAGCCTCATTATACGACTCGCCCTCTTATATATTCATTGGCGGCTCTTTTTCTACTCGCCTTTTTGTCGTAGTCTTGCCCTTCTAGGCTGCTGTAGCTTTTCCCTTTGGCGGCATTTCTGAAATCATAACACACTAGTAAGAGGGGAAAATCTTATAACACAGCTCTATCACACAATTTCTTAAGATGAAAAATGGTCATTTTTCCTAAATGCCCTGTAGCCTCCTGTTTATTGTTGTGGCGCGCAACACACCATAAACAAGACTCTACTAGACATGGCTCGTAGACACTTCCTAGGACTGAACTGCTCTGATACCACTTTTGTCACGACCCGACTAGGGGCCTTGACGGTACCCGGGGCTAACCACCGAGCACCACCCGTTCTACTACTGATCTGCTCTCATTCATGCATCTTATGCTCATAACCATGGTAATTATTATCATTTGAAACATATTTACTTTATATACATGAGCCTTTCGGCTATCAAAATAACATACATACATATATATACAATGAGGAACTTGTGAGACCATACTACCCACACTGCGCATCTACGAACCTCTATTAGAGTACTAGAAATATGGACGGGACAGGATCCCGTCGTACCCACAACATACATATACATATATACCAAAAGAATAATCAATGGTACCTCCGGAAAATGGAGTGCTCTTCAAATCAGCCAATAGCTCTTACGAATCTGGATCAAGATTACCTCCCTGTCTACCTGTGGGCATGAAAACAGCGTCCAGAGAAAACAGACGTCAGTACGAACATTGTACTGAGTATGTAAGGCATAAACAATAAGGAAGCATCAATGAAATGAGGAGGCATCAAATGAGGAGCAATTTGTCTCTGACTGTGAATCATGAAAGAAATAATGCATGCTGGCTTACTTTCATAATCATCATTATATCATATATGCATAAATGTATAAGCTGCCAATCCAAATCGGATCAGTGTGATAATCATTAGCCTGTGTCCAGGCCTCCCGCGTCTGGGGTATCATCTCATGCCACCCACTACTGGTGTCTACCCATGTCGTCTGGCCATGGTGTATACGCTGCCCGCCTTAGCGGTGACTGCCCGGCCATATAGGCGCGGTGTTATATCATCATCATAATATGCTCATCATTGTGCATGCATAAAGACTCAAAGACAACTATACTTTATCGGGGTGACGTAAGGTCGTGACCCCCCGATTTCATTATGGAGCATTCATTAACATTCTGCCTCACCTTGAACGAATTAGCATATAAGGTGAGTGTATACAATAAACGACATCATTAACTCTATAGGAACATCATATCATGAACATCTAGAATCTCTATACTTTAACTCATCCTCATCATTATTGGCTCATAACATATCTCTTGTCTCATATAGCTATTCATGAACATAGGCTCATAGTTTTTCCGGAATGTAAGAAATTCTTGAAGAGGAAGGAAAGTCATACTATAGGATTTATGCCATAGAAAGAAAGGACTAGCCTCACATACCTTTGTCGTTTAACTACTCTATCGCTTGATCGTCCTCCTTCGATGCTCGCGTTTTTACCTTTAAGCGGATTCGCATTAGCATTAGTTAGTCGGCTATAAGAACAGTTTACTATTTCTTGGGAAACTGGGGCAGCATTTTCCTTGTTTCTACTACTTTTCCCACATTCTATATCAACTCCCAAATGTTCATAACAATATTCACAATATCACAACAACAATCATCAATCATCTACATTTCCCACAATTTACCATATTCCATCAATTTCTCCACAATTATGGTTATAGCTCACTGTCACATTTTCTCATATATAATACTTATTCCATGGTCTAGATGTCATTTATAACATATTTACAATCACAACATGTCGATAATCCTGACTCAATCCAAACCTTTACCCAACAATGTCACTATTCCCATATTTATGACCCATTTTCTACCTCCTTCTACAATCCAAGTGTTTTAACTTTTCAACACCTTAAATAACATGTAAATACCATCAAACGCACCTTGGATGATGGATGAACAACCTTTGAGTGGAACTTCTCTTCTTGCACCAAAACCCTAACTCCCTTCTCTTGAGTTTTCTTGGCTTAGATGAACTTTTAATGGGTTTCATACACTTGATTTCATGGATTTGGTATAGTTGATCATGGTTCTCCCTTGAATCCTTGTGGATGAATGATAGGTAATGTTCTAAAGGTTTCTTGGTGTGTGGAGGAGTGAGATGAAATGAATTAAAATGAAGGGAAGGTCCTTATATTAAATCATGAAATTAGCCCCGACCAAGATATACGGTACGATCGACGGGGCGTCGATCGGATCGACGGGGCGTCGATCTGATCGTCCAAGTCGTTAAATTTCCAGTGAGCAACCTTTCGTTTCTCTTCATTCTACGGTGAGAAGGACGGTCCGTCGAACTGATCGACAGAGCGTCGATCTGATCCGTGGAATGGTATCCGCGCTAACTCAATTCTACAGCACAATCGATGAATCGTCGGCCCGTCCGACGGTACAAAGAACAGCTGTCGAACCCCCTTTCGCAGGACTGCAGTGAAGTTTTATTTGATGAATTTTTCTCTCTTGCCTCTAACTTCTTTGGAATCTTAATTAGAATTATTAAGCATCCCTTCTTACTTGTAGGGACATCATGTACACCTTAACGTACGTTAGTCCATTCACCGCTCAGTAACCCAAAATTCCGAGGTGTAACTATTTGCGTCAGTTTAATTCATTCGACTTCTAATCCTGTAATCTGCCCAGAACACCCACTGGTACATTTATACACGGGGGTAAGGAACTCTCTACCTCAACTTCTCCCCTCAATTGTCTTTTGAAATCTTAATTGGAGTCATTAAGTATCCTTTCTTGCTTATAGGTACACCATGTACAACTTCACCAGCGTTAGTCTACTTACCGCACACCGACATGAAATTTTTGATGTATAACAGGTAGAGGAAATGTTTTTGTACTAAAAGAGGGGAGTTGGAAGGTTAGAATGTTTTGGGCATGCGAAAAAATTTTGGGTAATGGGGGAAGTGAAGTTAAGGTGGGGAAGATGAAAGATTCTTCCCCTTTTTGTTCTAAATTCATCGACTTCCGCTGCGAAAGAAGTGGGTCGCCGCAGCGGAGACCGCTATAGCAGTCAACCGATCTATTGTAGCAGTCCGTGCCCTTCATGGATTTTTGCTATAGTGCCATTTTGTTCTGAGCTAGCGCTTGCGGATAGTTCTCCGCAGTAGCGGGACCTGCCTTTCCCATCGTCAATCGAGAGTAATTGATATGTTTTAATGCAACCCGAGTTTATTCTCAGTTGAAGTATGACCTATGTGAGCCTTGTGGGTCATTAAAAAATTTGGTACCCCGCGATCCTTGTAAATTAGTTAGACTCTTGAAAGTTTCCTCTAGTTAGTCTACTTACCGCACAACGGCATGAAATTTTTGATGTGTAACAGGTAGAGGAAATGTTTTTGTACTAAAAGAGGCGAGTTAGAAGGTTAGAGTGTTTTAGGAATGGGAAGGATTTTTGGGTAATGGGGGAAGTGAAGTTAAGGTGGGGAAGATGAAAGATTCTTCCCCTTTTTGTTCTAAATTCATCGACTTCCGCTACGGAAGAAGTGGGTCGCTGCAGCGGGGACCGCTATAGCAGTCAACCGAGCTGTTGTAGCAGTCCGTGCCCTTCATGGATTTTTGGTATAGTGCCATTTTGTTCTGAGGTAGCGCTTGCGGATAGTTCTCCGCAGTAGCGGAACCTGCCTTTCCCATCGTCAATCGAGAGTAATTGATCTGTTTTAATGCAACCCGAGTTTATTCTCAGTTGAAGTATGACCTAAGTGAGCCTTGTGGGTCATTAAAAAATTTGGTACCCCGCGATCCTTGTAAATTAGTCAGTCTCTAGAAAGTTTCCTCTAGCATGGTATGTTGTTAAACTTTATCCGCAAGAAAACGGTCCCAAGTCTTTCGTAAACAAGATTTTGATTTATGAATAAAGGCTAGGATCGATACGTTCCGGTGTGAAATTTTAATGTTGACCCTTACTATCCTCGTTGTACGTGGTGTCAAGCTCATTGTTTCCTTTTTATCCCACGCTGTTCGAGGATGAATGATTATTTAATTAGTATCTGATGTAACGACTTGTCTGGCCGTTACCGAGTTTCCCTTAATTCGTATCCTAAAACCTCCTAGATCAGTCGTGTCGTTAGTCTTATGCGGGGGATTTTTCTGATTAAGTTGACTCATAATTGTTTAAAAGGATATTAAAATCGAGTAGGGCTACTGGGCCCCATAATTTCACTGTAGGGAGGGGTGGACCGCTACAGCAGATCCGCCCTAGCGATCTGTTGCTCGCTATAGAGGGCTGGTTGATAATTAAATCGGAGGTTCCCGACCTTACGTTACTCCAATAGAGTAATAGCTTTAATTTAAGCTCCCATGCATGCTTTAGATTATGTATATGTAAGATTACACCGCACCTACACGGTCGGGCAGCACCACTACGGTGAGCGTAGTGGGCGGCTTATGGAAGATTACACCGTGCTTAGACGGCACGGGCAGCACCACTAGTGGGCGGCGTGAGATGATCACCCCGGATGCGAGCTAATGATGTTATTGATTCAGACAGTTTATGCATGTATATGTGATATGTTTAAAGGTAAAAGTGAGCATACATGACTCCGCCTCAAGAGGCGAGCAGTTACAGTTATTCTTTCTTCTTATGATTTTTATATTTCCTTACTATGTTATCATATATGCCTTACATACTCAGTAAATTGTTCGTACTGACGTCCTTTTCTTTTATGGACCCTGTATTCATGCCCATAGGTAGATAGGGAGATGGCGCAGACGCTTAGGAGCTTACTCAGCGGTTGTACAGGAGCACCCCACTACTCCGGAGGTGCAGCCTGTGGGAATATTATTTTGTGTGCATATTTGGGGCACGACGGGGTCCTGTCGCGTCCTTGTGACTTCAGTATTCCAGTTAGAGGCTCGTAGATACTTATGTGTGGGTTGTAGGTATTATGTGACTTCTTCATTGCAGATTTTGTACATCATTTTTGTAGCCTTATTGGACCTATGCTTATATATATTTTGGGAGATATTTGGAGATTATTTCATGATAAGGTCGTGTTGAGAATGATATATGCCCAGGTTGAGTATGTTAGTCAGTATAATCAGCGGTGCTCGGTAGTCAGCTCCGGGTACCCGTCATGGCCCCTAGTTGGGTCGTGACACTACCCTTATTTAAAACACGTTCTTAAATAACACTTGAAAATATCACAATCAAAAGGAAATGGGCAAAATTCTTCGTTAGCAAGGAGGGTTGCGATTTTTAGTGCAATCTTCTCCAAATCATCGAATCAAGGTATGTTATTGCTTTTAAAAACTTTAGAAAACACTTTGGTACTAAAATTACAAGAAATTTTTTAGGTTTGGGTTGGTGGATTTCGGTTTGGAAAGGGGGGGGGGGGGAATCGAAATTTCATAACTTATTTAACGTCGAAATAGTTCCATCACTACATAATGCTTCAAAATTGCTCAATTTTAGGGGTCAAAAACTTGATTGTAATGGTTTGTAGCTCTTAGTAGTGGGTTAGTTTCCTTCGACAAATTTGGGGTTATTTGTTGCGTGAAATTGTCTTCCATGGAGTTTAAAGGTCATGCACGTGAGAATAATAGCCGATTCGCAAGTAAAACATTGAATTGAGTCCACTTGAGAAAAAAATGATTTTTTTTTATAGTCTCGCTGTGGACGATGAGTCCTCCACCGCGGGAATCGTACTCACTGGCGCGACTCCACCATGGCGTATAGTAGCGTGCTGGCGCGGACAGAATAGGACAGGGGCAGTTTCGCAGGCACGAGGGCTCACTCCCTACAACGAGTGCACTCCCTTATCTCAAAATTCGCTATCGTGAATATGGTCCGCCCTGGCGGACACGGTTCCGCTAACGCAGTCTCGCTATGGCGGTTCTACTACCGCTGCAGCAAAGACTGCACAAAAATATTAAAAAACAGATGCCTAACATCGTTGCATACGGGGTTATTTTGCTTATTTTCTTGGCTTGTAAAACACGTAATTACTCACTGCACTTGGCGCAAATCATGAAAATAACTTCTTCGATTGTTGTAGGTACAAAAATCGAAAATGGCCCAAACTGAAGGAGGGGAGAACTATGTGGTTTTCCCGACTCCGCAATGTCATCAATGCTTCTTATAATACACGAGGCTTAATATATGTTGTGGCGCGCAACCCGATCCAATATATGTATAGTATATGTTGCGGCGCGCAACCCGATCCAATATAAGTATAATATATGTTTCGGCGCGCAACTCAATTCAAATGAATAATATCAATGCCAGTGAGAATATATCAATATTAATAGTGCCACACATAGACACATATCACGAGAATCTATCTGTACACCTTGTAGTTTTACGCATTAAGATTCGTCATACGTTTAGTTGTCTTAATTTTGGACACCGGGTTTTGCCTTAGAGGATATATGAGGTTGGACATGCTTAACTTGTGCTTATAAGTGTTTAAGTTCATGTTCAATAAGTTATCGAAGGATTGGAGAATAAGTGAATCGAAGAGAATATGTTTTGCTGAAGTTCCATTTTGAGATTGAATTATAGGGACCGTATCTTAGGGAATATGGATCGTATTTTGTGATATGGCCTGTATTTATGGATTTAAAATTTAACACAGAGGGTAAATTTTAGGGTTGATAAATATGGACCATTATACGATCCGTATAAGATTATACGGCCAGTATATTATATGGCCAGAAAATGTGGACCATATATATATGATGTTTCACCTCGCAAATTTTCAAGTCGTTCATGTCAAAGGTAAACTAGCGTAAGACATAGAGGCCATGGAACCCTTATAAGTTTAAGGAAGACTTTTAAAAAGTGTTAAGCAAGTATCTAAAGGTTCCGAGATCAAGCGAATCGAAGAAATTAAATTTGTCGAAACTTTGGGAAAACCTGGCATGATCCGTAGTTAATTAGTGTTTATCAAATCTTAAAGAAAGAGAATTATTTCTTAGATGTGATATTGTGTCTTTCAAGGGATTTGTATCCGCTCCATAACTTATTGTTGATAGAAAAGTCAGAAAGAGACATGTTGACATCTCCAAATATTTCAGTTTATCCATGATATACAACATGTTATGCATATATGTTATTTAGCTTGGTCACTTGGTCAGTGAGACATTTTATTTAGCTTGGCCACTGGTCAGTGAGACACATATGCCTAGCCTACGGGTCAGTAAGACAGATTGCCTGGCCGACGGGTCAGTGAGACAATTTCTTGGCAAGGGGTCAGTGAGACATTTTCTTCAGCCTGGCCACTTGGTCAGTGAGATTTTTTAGTTGCCTGGCCACTTGGTTAGTGAGATATACATTATTATTATACTGCATTTCACATGACATAGATCAGGTGAGATATTTCAGGTTATTCCTTAACCTCCAGATTAAATTGTTTAGTTCAGTTTCAGTTTCAGTTATTTTATTGCCTTACATACTCAGTATATTACTCATACTAACGTTGTTTCATTAGCGGACATTGCGTTCATGCCTGCAGGTAGACAGGGAGACGGTTCAGACCCTTAGGCTAACTTCTCAGCACTTGTACAGGAGCACTCCACTTGTTCTAGAGTTACAGTCCAGTTGGTATGGTTCTTTTATGTACAGATCGGTATAGCAGGGTCCTGTCCCGTCCTTATTGATCTATGCACTCCAGTAGAGGCTCGTAGACAGATATGCACAGTCAAATGTTCAATGACCTTCTCGGTCTATGTTTTGTTGTATCATCATTTTGCTAGCCTTGTCGGCTTGTATATTTGGGATCTGCTTGATGACATTATATTTTAGGCTTGTGTCCCATACAACTTATGGTATTTATGATTTAGTATTATAGCCCACTCAGGAATGGATAAGAGATGCATTTATGTTTAGTGGTCCTCAAGTGGTTAGCTCCGGGTGGACGTCAGGGCCCTCTGGTTGGGTCTTGACAAAAGTGCTATCAAAGCAGTTCTATGCTAGGGTTTTCTACAAGCCGTGTCCAGTAGAGTCCTGTTTATGGGTGTGTAGCACGCCACACTTATAAACATCGTGCTATAGAACTGAGTCATAGGATATAAATCTTCAACCCTGACCTCTGTTGTTCTACTGTTTGACGACGACTCCTTCAGAAAGGATTACGGGCAATTCGAGGATTGCAATGATGAAAAGGGAGGATTAAGTTACCCTTTATTGAGACAGACCCAACTGAGATCATATCTTCTAAGGAAACAGACCCCTCAAAAATTCAGGATGAATCAGTGCTACAGGTATCATTATTACGCCTCAGAAAACTTCATGTAGTGGTATGGTAGATAGACTAATGCAGGGTAAGAGGTATATGGTGTTTCTAAAAGTAAGAAGTGGTATTTAACTGTTCTAATTAAGATTCCAAAGGCATTTGAGGTAAGAGAAGAAACTTCATTAAATAATGTCAAGCATAAGTCATGTTTTGAAGAAAGGTTTGCAAAGTACCGAGCTAATGGGGATTTAATAACGTCTTGAGAAAGAGTTACAACGCTCCTTAAATTGTTAATGAAGTGCTAAACAAGTGCTAAGAAGGTTCCATAAGGATTGTAGATCAAACGAAACGACGAGATGAACTTCGGAAAACTAGAGTTATACGACCACTTATACGGTCCGTATAACTTTATACAGTCCGTATAAGGGTCCGTATAACCCCTAACAGGAAAGTACAATCCCTGATGGTGACATGCAGTCACTTATACGGACTGTTTAAGGGTCCGTATAACACCCGACGGGCTGAGTATTTTCCAAGTATAAAACTATGATCCCGCTTCTAATTTTTCATTCTTCCAACTTCACCACTTCTCTCTAAACCTTTACAACATTCAACACATTTCATCTACAAGAATTTAAGGAAAATCAATGATAAACATCATTAATCCAAGGAAATCAAGTGCAACCGAGCTCTTTGGGGTTGCTAGAAGTCAAGAATTCCTTTGGAAGTGGAGCTAGGGTTTTCTTCAAGTGAAGCATTTCTATCCAAAACCCGTTCCTTCATAATCAAAGGTGAGTTCTATGATCATTTCATGATATTAAGAATATTGAGGGGTTGAAAGACTTGGATTATGGAAGAAAGTAGAATATGGAGCTCAAATGTGAAAATAATGGTATTCTTGAAAAGTAGTTTAACATGAATACCCTTGGTATATTATGAGTAAAATCTTGTTGTAGATGATACAAATGACGTTAAGGAAGTATAATATGAGAACGCATACGGTGTTATTCCAAAGTTATGGTCATGAATCATTTTGGTAAGGAATTGTGGGAATTGAATAACGTTGAACTTGAAGAAGTTGTTGATTACGATATTATGAATGTTGTTATGGATGTTTGGTAGTTGTTAGATCATATGGAGAAAGTTGTAGAAATAAAGGAGATGCTGCCCAATTTTCATTAGCTTTAGCTTAAGCTTAAGTATGTTTCCGATTATCTAATCTTAGTACGAATTCCCTTGAATGTAGAATTACGAACTTGGAAGGAAGCATTTAGTCGGCAAGTTAGAAAGGCGAAAAGGTATGTGAGGCTAGTCCCTTCTTTTTCCAAGGCGTGATTCCTATAATATGACTTCCTTTCACTTTCCATGATATTTCTTATATTCCGGCATCTATGAGTCGATGCTTACCAAGAGCTCTTCATGAAATAAAGATAAGAGATGCGTCGTGAATATGACAATGATGATGATAAGTCTAAGTCTAGAGATACCAAAGCTTATGATATGATATTCTTATGAAGCTAATGATTCCTTGATGTTGTTCATTGTTGCTAGACTCACCTTATAATGCTAGTTCCTTCAAGGTGAGGCATGATGATTATGACTACTCCATAATGGAATCGGGGGTTCTTGACCATACGTCACCCCGGTAGAGTTATAGCTTGTCCTTTTGATTTTTTTTTATTGCATGCTTTATGATAAGTATATGATTATGAGATTACACCGTGCCTATATGGCCGGGCAGACATCGCTAAGGTGGGCGACATGTACACTATGTGTTATAGCCCGCATTTTGAACGTTCGGATAGTTTGAGGTAATCGCGGGGAGTTAAGGAAGTGACTATTTCTCAAGGTTATTTTAAATATGAATGGACTATGAATATTGTTTATGGGTATTATTAGCACGGAATTATTGAGAAATATTAAGGGTGAAGGAAGAAATTCATGAAATGACTCAAGGTAATCACGCAAAGGTCTAAGGGCAAAATGGTAATTTCACAAGGCCTTCATGAAAAGGCCATGTTGGCCAATTGATTTAGACCATAAAAAGGGGACATGAGATTATATTATATTGCAAGACATGCACATGTGGGCAAAAGTTGACCAAGTCAAGAGACTATGCAAATTTGAAGCCTTAAAGGATAATCTTGAACAATTTAAAGAAATTAGTGGAAAATAGGGGGCACATGACCGGCCATGTGCCTATTTGTGTGTATAAATGTGTTCAAGTCTTGCAAAAGAAGACTAATTTACTACTCTACAATTCAAGAAGGTTCAAGAAGGAAAACTTGAAGGACAAAGGCAAGCAAGATTCGGCCATAGTAAGATCCACAAGGAAAAATTGATAAAATTCTTCCAAAAATCATTTCCTACTAAGTGGAGGGTGCTTAACAAGGTAGAGTTGTTGTTGGAGCAAGAAAGATTCAAAATCATATAAGTTGCCAAGAGATAAGCAAGTGAGAAGTTGAAGAACAAAGGTAAATTCTAACCTTGTTTTATGTGTTATACATGGGTTATATGTGTTGTAGTATGCAAAAATGGATGAAATTCATGAAGGAGATAAATATAGTATATGGCCGTGTACATATATGTATGTGTAGGAGCCATGCTTCAATTGTTTTAACTAGTGTTTGGTTGTTATTGTTGTGAATAATATGTGGAAAATGGAAATTGAATGAGTTTGGAGAATATTGATGTTGTGTTGTGGCCGTGAGGTATATGGTGTGTGTATGGCCGTGTATATTGTATGTATAGTAGTGTATATGTGTTGAAGCATGAAGAAATGGTAAGCAAGTGCTAGTTAGTATTTTGGTTGTTGTGTTGATTGATAATGGTGGCCGAATGTAGTGTTGTTGTGTTGGACAATCGAATTGATTTTTATGTAGTGTTTGATTGTTGTTATCATGGACTCAATAATAAAAATGAAGTTGTAATCATCGTAGATTTCATATCGCAAATAAAGGTTTGATAACTTTGGAAGTATTGATAATTGAGAGATTATGTATATTGAAGGAAATATGTGAATTGTTAGTGCGATTGTTGAGTTATGTTAATAGTTTGGCCGGGTTTGAATTCCCGGATTGTGTTTGATGAGGATTTGACAAAATTGAATGTCGAGGATGGTATATTTACAGGGGAAATGCTGCCGAAATTTCGGTAGCAAAAATGTTTCCTTAAGGTTTTGACTCTAAGTATACTAATGGAAGTTTTGGTAAAAATGACCAATTCGCAGATTTTGACGAAATTGTGACGTGAATTTGGAATAGCTAAAGGAGCGGAAAGAGGTATGTAAGGCTTCACCCTTCTTTCTATGGCATGTCTTAGTTGTAATAGGTTGGGTACGAGCCTCGGGGACAACTCGGTTCCCCGGAATCCGCACCTAAAGTTTTCCACTTTTTGTTCAATAGAATTGAAATAGAAAGTGTGCCAATTGTTGGAAAAACCTCCTACGCCCTTAGAACTTGTATAAATGGGACCCGATTACCCTAAGACCCTCACAAGTAACGCTATGACACATAACATACGTAAATCGTATACGCTACCTCATCCGGCCCGAGGTGGGCCCGTTACTCTCGGATTTTCCTATAGTCTCGGTTGACTTATTTGAAGCGAATCCAAAGGGGGCCTTTGATCTCGATGTCGTCGCTAATGATAAGTACTATGACCACTCTAACGAGAATGCTTCTACGGTGATAATGATAATGACAATGTTAGACGAGAGAGTGTACTTACGATCAGTACGACCGGAACGACTCTATGACTAAGCTAAGTATCTTATGTAAACAATGAAAGTGATAAACTAATTTTTGAATCGTATTTATATTTCCTAGCTATAACTTTATTTTCTAAGACTCCAACGCCTATGACTGTCACCTATAATTCCCACGATTTCATTCTACGGTTACCGTAATATTATTCTTCGTTGATAGTCTCGCCTTAAAATACTTGTTCCTTCAAGGTGAGACGGAGTTATCACTAGCATTCCATGATGTAATCGGAGGTCACCGACCTTACGTCGCTCCGATGAATACATGATTTTTTTTCTTCCTTGGGCTCCCTTGTGTGCTTATATGATATATATATATATATAAAACATGTATATGTATATAAGATATGTATAAGTATATGAAATACGTATATGTATATAAGATAAGTAAATGTATATAAGACATGTATATGTATACAAGCTATGTATATGAACCTGGGCTGGGGGGAAAGGGATACATAGGGGAAAGGGAAGGGAAATATGTTTCGCTGCCACCTGATCAGCTGGATTATCATCCCGGACGCGGGGTGCCCGGACGCGGGATATATGGGTGAGCCGGTACATATCGGCGCTATGTGGGTGAGCCGACATTGTTCGGCGCTATGATATGACCTACTATGTCAAGACCAGACATGCTATGATACGATATGCTATGACATGCTATGCTACGATATGATATGCTATGATATGCCACGACATGACATGATATGACAAGCTATGCTATGATATGATACGCTATGACATGCTATGCTATGGTAAGACATGCTATGACACGCTATGCTATGACACGACACGCCATAACATGCTATGCTATAACACGATATACTATAACGCGACATGCTACGACAAGACAAGATAAGATATGATACGATACGATACGATATGATAATACATGATCCTATGACTCCATGACGTTATTCATCATACACTATGTTATTGCTTGTGTTATCTTCCATGTCTTACATACTCAGTACACTATTCGTACTGACGTCCCTTCTTGTGGACGCTGCGTTTCATGCCGCGCAGGTCAGCAGACAGGTGGACTTGATCTTTAGGAGTTTACCAGTAGTACTCTACAGTGCTCCAGTTGTTCCGGAGCTTCACTTCAGTGGTACTATTTTGTATATGTACATTCGGGCACGATAGTACTCGGCCCTTTCTATGTATAAGTATACTATGTCTAGAGGCTCGTAGAGAGCTATGTACAGTCAGTCAGGTACAGCTAGATATATGATGTTTGGCATGATAATGCTGTTGTATAAAGTGTTAACGAAGTTTACTAGTCTATGTTCATAATGACGCTGCTAATGTTAATGTTCATTAATGTTCAAAAAAAAAAAATATGGCTCTGTTTATACATGATAGATAAGGGGTGCTCGGTACAAGTATCGGGTACTCGTCACGGCCCCTAGTTGGGTCGTGACAGAAGTGGTATCAGAGCAGTTCGGTCCTAGGGGTTTGTCTACGAGCCGTGTCCAGTAGAGTCTTGTTTATGGGTGTGTAGCGCGCCACACTTATAGACGGGAGGCTACAGGGCATTTAGGAAATGTGACCTTCTTTGCATTCTAAGATCGTGCGATAGAGCTATGCTACCAGGCTTCCACATTCCTTTCCTAATCCTATGTTATGGTTTCAGTAATGCCGCCGAAGAAAAAGGCTACGATGGCCGAGAAAGCCAAGAGAGTGGCGGCCAGCAGAGTTGAACGGGAGCTAGAAGAAGAAGAATCTCATAATGAGGCTCCCCCTCAGACCGTTCCTGCTGCCCCTGCACCAGCAGAGCAGGGAAGAGTTCCAGCTCCAGCCCCCGCACCCCCAGTTCCACCGCCAGCAGCTCCGGGCCAGCAGATGGCAGAGGCCATCCAGTTATTGACCCAGTTAGTTGCCGCACAAGCTCAGCGGCAAGATATAGACACGGGAGACAGGGCGGTAAGCGCAAGGGCCCGAGACTTTATTACCCTGAAACCGCCAGAGTTCTATGGATCAAAACCAGAGGAGGACCCGCAGAGTTTCATAGACGAGATGCTGAGGACTCTGAGAATTATACATGCTTCGGATACGGAGTCCGTGGAGTTGGCTTCATACAGGCTGCGGGATGTGGCAGTTCTGTGGTACGGTAACTGGATATCATCGAGGGGAGAAAATGCACCCCCTCCGGTTTGGCAGGAGTTCACTGAGGCATTCCTACGACATTTCCTACCGCCAGAGGTTCGACGGGCTCTAGCCGATATGTTCTTGAACCTGAGACAGGGAAATATGAGCGTTCGAGAATACAGCCTCCGTTTTAACTCATTAGCCAGGTATGCCCCAGCCATGATAGCTGATAGGGGAGATCATGTACACCGATTTGTGAGTGGGCTAGGGCCACATTTGGTTAAGGAATGCTTGACGGCTTCACTCCAGGATGGGATGACTATTACCCGCATCCAGGCCCACGCCCAAAATCTGGAGGAACAATATCAGCCACGGAGAGAGGAGCGTTATCCGGATAGGGGTCCCAGAAAAAGGGGCAGGTTTTCCAGGACTAGGAGCGAGTACAGAGGGGGACAGGCACAGGGGCAATTCAGGTACTCAGACCAACCGGCGGCCAGTGCACCTCCTCGAATTGCGGATAGGAGATTTGACCGTTCTAATGATTCGGGAGCGGGTCAGGGCACTAGAGCTTCAGGATCCCAGTATAGGGATGATTCTGGCAGGATGATGCCACCCCCGCCACGGTGTACTCGGTGTGGCAGGCCACACTCGGGACAGTGTTACCGGGACACAGGTGCATGTTATGCTTGCGGACGGACCGACCATTTGATGCGAGATTGTCCGCTAAGGAATGAGGGAAGCAGAGTCCAGCCTGCCGGATCAGCTGTGGATTCGTCACCGTCCGTGCGCCCTCCGGGACAGGCCTTCCAGGCTCCAGCAAGTCGTGGCCGAGGCAGAGGAGGGACGCCTAGCTCAGCCGGTCCTTCACGCCGCATATATGCATTGACAGGGCGGCAGGATACTGGACCTTCCACCGACGCGGCCACAGGTACACTTCCGGCATCTTTTCTATAATATATGGGAGTTAAATTGAATTGGATTTTTCTTTATCTTGCACCGTCCCGTGTATTGCGGAACATATAAAGAATTCGGGAAAATTTAGGACAAAAGCAACCGTACACACGAGTAAAAAGTGAACATTAGTGACCTCGAAGGCTAAAATAGTCATTAAAAGAGAAATATGCGCTATGAGTGCGTTCGAACATTGCCGAGACCCCAACCTGCCCCACATTATGTGATGTAGGCAGTACGGTGAAGCGGAAGTAAAAATACTAACACCGAGACACTGAAATGCATTAAAGTTTCTAGGTTAAGCGTGCTCAGGTGGGAGTAATTCCACGATGGGTGACCCCCTGGGAAATATGCTGAAAATTTCGTAAATGTGAAAGCAAGAGACGAGTGTAAGAGTAGGCAGCTCAAAGTAAATTGGGGTGTGGAAAGTGGTTAGAAACCCCATACGAGTCATATAGGCCGAGACGGACTAAACTAACAAGAAAGGGGGAGCCATGACAACAGAAAGCTTTGGGAACGAAGGAGAAAAGTACAGATGTCACAGGGTGAGACCGATATTAAGTCCACACTATCTAATGCAAGGAATTCATGATAAGGCGGTGTGCGGGAACATGTCTAGTGAGGGGATAGACGCGGCAGACGCCACGAAGGAGGAATTACAACTGTGAAGATCGCAAAGAGGGCAACCTAAGCTCCTAAGGTGGACATGTTAAGTGACATGAGGCATCTACAAAGGAGACCTCCCCGAAGTACTATACTATGTATGAGGCCAGTTTAACATTCGAGGACGAATGTTCTAAAGGGAGGGAGGATGTTATAGCCCGCATTTTGAACGTTCGGATAGTTTGAGGTAATCGCGGGGAGTTAAGGAAGTGACTATTTCTCAAGGTTATTTTAAATATGAATGGACTATGAATATTGTTTATGGGTATTATTAGCACGGAATTATTGAGAAATATTAAGGGTGAAGGAAGAAATTCATGAAATGACTCAAGGTAATCACGCAAAGGTCTAAGGGCAAAATGGTAATTTCACAAGGCCTTCATGAAAAGGCCATGTTGGCCAATTGATTTAGACCATAAAAAGGGGACATGAGATTATATTATATTGCAAGACATGCACATGTGGGCAAAAGTTGACCAAGT
The DNA here is from genome assembly GCF_019175385.1 of Lycium barbarum. NCBI lineage: Eukaryota > Viridiplantae > Streptophyta > Magnoliopsida > Solanales > Solanaceae > Lycium > Lycium barbarum. Next base: position 73,999,707 of record NC_083339.1, read on the forward strand.
CAAGAGACTGCAAATTTCAAGCCTTAAAGGATAATCTTGAACAATTTAAAGAAATTAGTGGAAAATAGGGGGCACATGACCGGCCATGTGCCTATTTGTGTGTATAAATGTGTTCAAGTCTTGCAAAAGAAGACTAATTTACTACTCTACAATTCAAGAAGGTTCAAGAAGGAAAACTTGAAGGACAAAGGCAAGCAAGATTCGGCCATAGTAAGATCCACAAGGAAAAATTGATAAAATTCTTCCAAAAATCATTTCCTACTAAGTGGAGGGTGCTTAACAAGGTAGAGTTGTTGTTGGAGCAAGAAAGATTCAAAATCATATAAGTTGCCAAGAGATAAGCAAGTGAGAAGTTGAAGAACAAAGGTAAATTCTAACCTTGTTTTATGTGTTATACATGGGTTATATGTGTTGTAGTATGCAAAAATGGATGAAATTCATGAAGGAGATAAATATAGTATATGGCCGTGTACATATATGTATGTGTAGGAGCCATGCTTCAATTGTTTTAACTAGTGTTTGGTTGTTATTGTTGTGAATGATATGTGGAAAATGGAAATTGAATGAGTTTGGAGAATATTGATGTTGTGTTGTGGCCGTGAGGTATATGGTGTGTGTATGGCCGTGTATATTGTATGTATAGTAGTGTATATGTGTTGAAGCATGAAGAAATGGTAAGCAAGTGCTAGTTAGTATTTTGGTTGTTGTGTTGATTGATAATGGTGGCCGAATGTAGTGTTGTTGTGTTGGACAATCGAATTGATTTTTATGTAGTGTTTGATTGTTGTTATCATGGATTCAATAATAAAAATGAAGTTGTAATCATCGTAGATTTCATATCGCAAATAAAGGTTTGATAACTTTGGAAGTATTGATAATTGGGAGATTATGTATATTGAAGGAAATATGTGAATTGTTAGTGCGATTGTTGAGTTATGTTAATAGTTTGGCCGGGTTTGAATTCCCGGATTGTGTTTGATGAGGATTTGACAAAATTGAATGTCGAGGATGGTATATTTACAGGGGAAATGCTGCCGAAATTTCGGTAGCAAAAATGTTTCCTTAAGGTTTTGACTCTAAGTATACTAATGGAAGTTTTGGTAAAAATGACCAATTCGCAGATTTTGACGAAATTGTGACGTGAATTTGGAATAGCTAAAGGAGCGGAAAGAGGTATGTAAGGCTTCACCCTTCTTTCTATGGCATGTCTTAGTTGTAATAGGTTGGGTACGAGCCTCGGGGACAACTCGGTTCCCCGGAATCCGCACCTAAAGTTTTCCACTTTTTGTTCAATAGAATTGAAATAGAAAGTGTGCCAATTGTTGGAAAAACCTCCTACGCCCTTAGAACTTGTATAAATGGGACCCGATTACCCTAAGACCCTCACAAGTAACGCTATGACACATAACATACGTAAATCGTATACGCTACCTCATCCGGCCCGAGGTGGGCCCGTTACTCTCGGATTTTCCTATAGTCTCGGTTGACTTATTTGAAGCGAATCTAAAGGGGGCCTTTGATCTCGATGTCGTCGCTAATGATAAGTACTATGACCACTCTAACGAGAATGCTTCTACGGTGATAATGATAATGACAATGTTAGACGAGAGAGTGTACTTACGATCAGTACGACCGGAACGACTCTATGACTAAGCTAAGTATCTTATGTAAACAATGAAAGTGATAAACTAATTTTTGAATCGTATTTATATTTCCTAGCTATAACTTTATTTTCTAAGACTCCAACGCCTATGACTGTCACCTATAATTCCCACGATTTCATTCTACGGTTACCGTAATATTATTCTTCGTTGATAGTCTCGCCTTAAAATACTTGTTCCTTCAAGGTGAGACGGAGTTATCACTAGCATTCCATGATGTAATCGGAGGTCACCGACCTTACGTCGCTCCGATGAATACATGATTTTTTTTCTTCCTTGGGCTCCCTTGTGTGCTTATATGATATATATATATATATAAAACATGTATATGTATATAAGATATGTATAAGTATATGAAATACGTATATGTATATAAGATAAGTAAATGTATATAAGACATGTATATGTATACAAGCTATGTATATGAACCTGGGCTGGGGGGAAAGGGATACATAGGGGAAAGGGAAGGGAAATATGTTTCGCTGCCACCTGATCAGCTGGATTATCATCCCGGACGCGGGGTGCCCGGACGCGGGATATATGGGTGAGCCGGTACATATCGGCGCTATGTGGGTGAGCCGACATTGTTCGGCGCTATGATATGACCTACTATGTCAAGACCAGACATGCTATGATACGATATGCTATGACATGCTATGCTACGATATGATATGCTATGATATGCCACGACATGACATGATATGACAAGCTATGCTATGATATGATACGCTATGACATGCTATGCTATGGTAAGACATGCTATGACACGCTATGCTATGAAACGACACGCCATAACATGCTATGCTATGACACGATATACTATAACGCGACATGCTACGACAAGACAAGATAAGATATGATACGATACGATACGATATGATAATACATGACATGATAATAGTTCTATTTTCTATGTCCTATGACTCCATGACGTTATTCATCATACACTATGTTATTGCTTGTGTTATCTTCCATGTCTTACATACTCGGTACACTATTCGTACTGATGTCCCTTCTTGTGGACGCTGCGTTTCATGCCGCGCAGGTCAGCAGACAGGTGGACTTGATCTTTAGGAGTTTACCAGTAGTACTCTACAGTGCTCCAGTTGTTCCGGAGCTTCACTTCAGTGGTACTATTTTGTATATGTACATTCGGGCACGATAGTACTCGGCCCTTTCTATGTATAAGTATACTATGTCTAGAGGCTCGTAGACAGCTATGTACAGTCAGTCAGGTACAGCTAGATATATGATGTTTGGCATGATAATGCTGTTGTATAAAGTGTTAACGAAGTTTACTAGTCTATGTTCATAATGACGCTGCTAATGTTAATGTTCATTAATGTTCAAAAAAAAAAATATGGCTCTGTTTATACATGATAGATAAGGGGTGCTCGGTACAAGTATCGGGTACTCGTCACGGCCCCTAGTTGGGTCGTGACACTATGTCTAGATGCCATGGGCAGACACCACAAGTGGGCGGCATGAGATATTTAACCCGGACGCGGGAGGCCTAGACGCGGACTAATGATGATCACACCGTACCTATATGGTCGGGCAGCTTATATATATACATACTTGATATGATGTTGTTTACGATGTAAGTTAGCATGCATTATTCCATCTTAAGTGACATTCAGTTACAGGTTGTTTCCTCATTTGATGTTTCTTTATCTCTTTGATATGTTATTATTGTTCATGCCTTACATACTCAGTACAATGCTCGTACTGACGTCCTTTCATTGGGACGCTGTGGTCTTGCCCCCGGGTAGACAGGGAGGTGGCCCAGATTCATAGGAGTCTATCAGCAGCTACACAGGAGCACTCCACTACATCAGAGGTGCCATTTTGATACATTATTTTGTGTATATATTTGGGCACGACGGGGTCCTGTCCCGTCCTTATGTCTTAGTACTATAGTAGAGGCTCGTAGATACGTACGCGTGGGTAGTAGTGGTCTCATGGATATATTAGTGTATATTCTTGTACATTATTTTTGGTAGCCATGAGAGCTTATATATATGTGTGTGTTGCTTTGGAGATTGTGTATGTCCAGGTTGAGAAAGATGATTAGCATAGTAAGTGGTGCACGGTAGCCAGCTCCGGGTACCCGTCATGGCCCCTAGTCGGGTCGTAACAAAAGTGCTATTAGAGCAGTTCTGTCCTTGGGTCTGTCTACGAGTTGTCTCCAGCAGAGTCTCGTTTATGGGTGTAAAACGCGCCACACTTATAAACAAGAGGCTGTGGGGCATTTAGGAAAAATGACCATTCTTCTTCTTATTAGATCGTGCCATAGAGCCATGTTATAAGATTTTCTCCTCCCTAATTATGCGTTATGATTTCAGCGATGCCAGTAAAGAGAAAAGCCACCGCCGCCTAGAAGGGCAAGGCTGTGACAGAAAGGCGGATGGAAAGGGAGCCACCAACAAATATAGAAGAAGGTGAATCTCATAATGAGGCTCTATCCAATACCTCTCACACTCCGCCTATTCTAGAAGAACAAGAGTGGGCTTCAGCTCCGGTTCCTATGCCTCCAGTTCCTCTACCGGGTGCTTCGTGTCAATAAATGACCTAAGATATTCATCTATTGACACATCTAGTTGCCGCTCGGGCTCAGCGACAGAGTACGGGCCTAGGTGACAGGGCGACTAGTGCGAGAGCCCGTGATTTCATGAGTTTAAATCCTCCAGAATTGTTTAGGTCAAAGACAGATGAAGACCCACAAGGTTTTATTGATGAGATGCTGAGAACATTGAGAATCATCCATGCCTCCGATATTGAATCTGTGGAGTTGGAATTTTATAGACTCCGGGGTGTAGCGGTCCTATGGTATAATAACTGGATATCTTCAAGAAAAGAAAATGCACCTCCCCCGGTTTGGAAAGAATTCGTAGATGTCTTCATTCGCCATTATTTACCACCCGAAGTTCGAAGGGCCCAAGCTGACAGGTTTCTAAATTTAAAGAAAGGGAATATGAGTGCTCGGGAGTACAACTTTCACTTTAATTCATTTGATAGATATGCTCCGACTATGGTGGCTGACATAGGAGATAGAGTACACAGATTTGTGAGTGGCTTAGGGCCACACTTGTTCAAAGATTTCTTGACAACTTCATTGCAAGAGGGGATGGACATTTCCCGTATTCAGGCCCACACCCAGAATTTAGAGGAGCAGCGACAGCCGCAGAGGGGTGAGTGTGATATTGATAAAGGACAGAGCAAGAGGGTCAGATCTGCCAGTGGTAGTAGTGAGTATAGAGGGAGTCAGCGGAAATCATATTCCAGATATTTGGGCCAGTTCGTGACCAGTGCACTTCCTCGGTTTGCGAGTAGGAGATTTGATTGCCCTATTCATTCCGGTCCAGGTCAGAGTTCGAGAATTCCAGGTTCTCAGCTTAGAGGTGATCCTAGCCAGCAGAGACCACCAGTGCCGCGATGTAGTCACTGCAGTAGACTACATTTCGGTCAGTGTCATTAAGGTTCAGATGCTTGCTTTGCCTGTGGTCAGGTTGGGCGATGCACGATTGTCCATCGATGGGTGGTAGAGTTGGGGCTCAGCCCACACGATCAGCACCTGGTTCTTCTTCGTCTGTGCGCCCGATAGGGCAGACTTCCCAGGCCGTGGTAGGGGCAGAGGGGGGGCATCTAGTTCAGGATCTTGAGTCGTCCTCGGATGTGGTTACAGGTATTCTATCCATATTTTCTCATGACGTTTATGCATTGATTGATCCGGGTTCTACGTTGTTTTATATTACTCCCGCTATTGCTGGCCGTATTGGGGTGAAACCCAAGCCAATTAAACCTTTCGAGGTATCTACTCCGGTTGGTGATCCGGTAATAGTGTGGCAGGTGTATAAAATTGTGTGATTGTGGTGTGTGCTCGCAAGACTACATCTGATTTGATTGAATTAGAAATTTTAGATTTTGATGTGATTATGGCCATGGATTGGTTGGCCTCTTGTTATGCTAATGTAGATTGTAGAAAAAAAATAGTTTGATTCCAATTCCCGGGAGAACCCGTACTAGAATGGAAAGGCAATACAACATCTCCAAGAGGTAGGTTTATTTCCTACCTTAAGGCAAGGAAGATGATAGCTAAAGGCTATATTTATCACCTGGTCTGAGTTCATGACACCGAAGCAAAGCCATCGACTTTTCAATCCGTCCTGGTAGTAAACGAATTCCCGGATGTATTTCCAGATGAACTTCCAAGCCTTCCTCCAGAAAGAGAGATTGACTTTGCTATTGATGTGTTGCCGGACACCAAGCCTATATATATTCCTCCTTACCGAATGACTCTTGCATAATATGAAAGAGCTAAAGGCACAACTGAAAGATTTGCTTGAGAAGGGATTTATTAGGCCAGTTCATCACCGTGGGGAGCACCTGTTCTGTTTGTGAGAAAGAAAGATGGTTCCCTACGGATGTGCATAGATTATAGACAGTTGAACAATGTAACAATAAAGAATAAATATCCACTTCCAAGAATCGATGATCCGTTTAACCAAGTACCGGGTGCCAAATGGTTTTCCAAAATTGATCTAAGATCGAGGTATCACCAAGTGAGAGTTAGAGAAGAAGATATTCCCAAAATATCTTTTAGAACGAGATATGGCCACCGTGAATTTCGGGTGATGTCATTTGGGTTGACTAATGCTTTGGTAGTGTATATGAATGTGATGACTAATGTATTCAAGCCCTTTCTGGACCTATTTGTGATCATGTTCATCGATGACATCTTAGTATATTCTCGGTCAGAAACGGAGTATGTAAACCACTTGCGTATTGTCCTTGGAATTCTTTGGACTCGAGAATTGTATGCAAAATTTTCAAAATGCGAATTTTGGCTAAATTCTGCAAGTTTTCTAGGCCATGTTATCTTAGTGATTGGCATTCGAGTAAATGTTCAGAAAATTGAGGTTGTGAGGACTTGGCCAAGGCCTACAATGCCTACAGAAGTCCATAGCTTTCTAAGATTGGCAGGTTATTATAGAAGATTTGTGGAAGGGGTTTCCTCTATCTCAGCACCATTGATGAAGTTAACTCAGAAATCAGCAAAATTCTAGAGGACTGATGCTTGTGAACGCAGTTTCCAGGAATTGAAGGATAGATTAACTTCAGCCCCGGTCCTGACACTCCCAAAAGGGCCAGATGGTTATGTTATTTATTGTGATGTCTCTAGTGTCCGATTAGGCCGTGTATTGATGCAGCATCATAAAGTCATTGCCTATGCTTCCCAGCAGTTGCGGAAACACAAAAAGAACTTTCTGACCTATGATCTTAAAGAGGCCGCGGTTATTCATGCACTAAAGATGTGGAGACACTATTTGTATGGCGTTCATGTTTATATTTATACAGATCACAAGAGTCTCCAATATATTTTAAAACAGAAGGAGCTGAATCTTCGGCAGAGACGGTGGTTAGAGTTATTAAAGGATTATGATGTGAGTATTTTATACCACCCCGGAAAGGCAAATATAGTAGCTGATGCACTTTGCCGCAAGTCAATGGGTAGTCTATGTGAGGTTCCTCCGTAGAAGACAGAATTGATCCGTGAGCTCCACCAACTAGCCCACATTGGAGTTCGTCTAATTGATTCAGGCGATGCAAGAATTGGTATTCACAACCCAGTTGTTTCGTCCTTAGAAATGGAGGTAAGAGAGCGCCAATATGAAGACCCTCAGTTGGGTCACTATAGAGATACACTTCCCGAGAAAGAGAAGTCGCTATTTGAAATTTCTGCAGATGGAGTTCTTAGATACCGAGATAGGCTATGTGTTACAAATGTCGCAGGACTACGTCATCGGATTCTAGAAGAAGCTCATTACTCTCGGTATTCCATTCACCTTGGAGCGACAAAAATGTATCACGATCTCAAGTTAATGTACTGGTGGGATGGAATGAAGAAAGACATATAATAATTTGTAGCTCAATGTCCATTGTCAACAAGTGAAAATTGAGCATCAAAAGCCTGGAGGATTATTGCAAGCGATGGAAATTACAGCCTGAAAATGGAAGTAATTAACATGGATTTAATTGTAGGTCTGCCTCGTTCTCGGTGAAAATATGACTCCATATGGGTGATTGTTGACAGACTCACGAAATCAGCTCATTTTCTTCTAGTTAAAACCATATATTCAATAAAAGATTATGCAAGGTTGTATCTTAAAGAGATTGTGCGACTTCATGGCGTCCCGATATCTATTATCACGGATCGAGGAGCACAATTTACAGCTAAATTCTGGAAATTCTTTCAAGAAGGTTTGGGTACTCAGGTAAGGCTTAGCACCGTGTTTCATCCACAAACTGATGGACAAGCTGAACGCACTATTTAGACCATGGAAGATATGTTACGGGCATGTGTGCTAGATTTCGGCGGTAGTTGGGATAACCACTTACCTCTTTTTGAGTTTGCATAGAACAATAGTTATCATTCCAGTATTCAGATGGCCCCGTATGAAGCCCTATATGGAAGAAAGTGTAGATCCCCAATTGGGTGGTTTGAAGTAGGAGAGGTACAACTAATAGGTCCGGAACTGATTCAACAAGCGGTGGAGAAGATCAAGGTTATCCGAGATCGATTGTCGACAGCCCAAAGTCACCAAAAATCTTATGCGGACAACCGTCGGCGAGACTTAGAATTCCGAGTTGATGATTGGGTATTCCTGAAGGCATCACCAACGAAAGGCGTGATGAGATTTGGCAAGAACGGAAAACTAAGTTCTCAATATGTTGGACCTTATAAGATTGGCCGCAAGATAGGCCAAGTAGCTTACGAACCGGACTTACCTCCAGAACTTGAATCAGTACATCTGGTTTTTCATGTGTCAATGCTCCATAAATGTGTTGGAGATCCAACTAGAATCATGCCGATAGATGATGTCCAGATTACTGAGAAGTTGGCTTATGAAGAGGTGCCCATTGCCATACTAGATAAGCAAGTACGAAAACTTAGAAACAAAGAAGCAGCTTCAATCAAGGTTTTATGGAAGAATAATAACCGAGAAGAAATGACTTGGGAAGCGGAAGAAAGTATGAAGTCCAAGTACCCACAATTATTTCCACCCCCGGAAGATATTCAAGATGAGACATCGGTATTATGAGGTATGTAATGTTTTCTTTCAATGCTTTGGGTCGTATGTGGCCATAATTTCTTGCTATTGTGTTGTAGACCTATGAGGCAATGTTATTGTGCCCTGTTGTGATAGGATGGTAGCGCCATATTACAGGGAAAACTCCGGTGAAATTTTTGTAGAATTCCCAAGAACTTAACATTCGAGGACGAATGTTTTTAAAGGGGGGAAGAGTGTTACGGCTGGGAAAATTTCATGTCGTCATTTGGTAGATAGGCTAACGCAGGGTAAGAAGTATATGGTGTTTCTACAAGTAAGAAATGGTATTTAATAGTTCTAATTAACATTCCAAAGGCATTTGAGGCAAGAGAAGAAAGTTCGTTAAAGAGTGTCAAGCATAAGTCGTGTTTTGAAGTAGGGTTTGTAAAGTACCGAGCTAATGTGGATTTAATAATGTCTTGAGGAAGAGTTATAAAGCTCCTTAGATTGTTAATGAAGTGGTAAAAAAGTGATAAGAAGGTTCCATAAGGATTGGAGATCAAACGGAATGACGAGATGAACTTCGGAAAATTGGAGTTATATGACCACTTATACGGTCTGTATAACTTTATACGGTCCGTATAAGGGTCCGTATAACCCCCAACAGTTCCAAATGGGGGTGAATGACCGATTTAGAGACAAAAGGAAGAAGTATTTTCCCATCCCATGTTAGAGCGATTTGTGCCATATCTGGGTTCTGGAGTCGGGCCATGGAAAGGCTCACATCAGTCGGAATTTCGGGACCAGAGCAACTAATAATGGAAGGTATATTTGTAGCTTTTATAAAGTGTTAAAAATTAAGAAAGTATGATTTTGAAATGTTTTGTGTTATGTAACGACGGTAAGTCATAAATCTCTAGCGATTATATTAAGGTAAAGGGGAAGAAGTAACCTTAAAGAGGAACCTTAAGTAGAATCTGTGGCCAGACGATGGGTTAAGATTGTGAATATGTTGATAGAACGGTGGATGTAGTAATAAGGCTATGGTATGATTAAACAGGAAATGTATGTATAAGCCATAGTTTGATGAAGAAATTGTACTTACAGTATTACAAATAATGGGTGTTAAAGGGAATCAGTAAGATACAAATGACTTGTAAGTAACGGGAGATAGTATAGTACGAGAGGATGAGTGATGACGTTAGGTACAATTATTATGGTAATAAGGTTTATACATCCTTGAGGGCGGTATCGATATATTATATACAATTCTATTAAGAAAATTTTTGGAGTATTACTGATAGGACTCAAAAAGAAGAGAAGTTTGATGGGATTTTCTGTTGGGTGATAGCAAACAACTGTGATTATGCTATGAGTGGTTAGCAACCTTAGAAATGTTTTATTAATGAGATATCAGTATGATTAGATGGGAGTTGCATTTTCTCCTCGAGGTAAGATGTGGAAAGGATAACTATATGTTTAAATATGACACTTGAGTGTATATATGCAAATGATTTACGAGCAGAAAGAGGTAAAACATAAATTACAGAAAAAGAGAGAAGAGTATTAGTTGTAAGGATGATGATGCTTAATGTCTAAAGGGGATAGGATACGGAATGCAAGATTCGCCAAGGATAGTTATTGTTTGAATGTTTAAAAAGGGTATACGATTGGTGAGAAAAGCTAAGAGAATGATGTATGCCACTCAATGAGTTAGATATCGACGAGAGCCTTCTTATCGTATAAGGTATTGGCAAAGAGATATGAATTATGAATTATTTCGCAGGAATGTATAAAACAAGGCAGGACCAAGGTATGGAAAATTTCTCTCCAAAAGTTTTATTATCACAAGAATATTGAGTTAGTAGTACAAGGCTGAATAGTTAATGAAAGAAGCGAAAAATGCTTGAAAGAATTATCTTTATGATGAGAAATGAAGGAGTTTGAGGTTGCTAATTGATACAAATACGCCCTTCATTAATGAGATGAACTGGCGGTCTAAAAGAGACTTGTCTAAAGAAGCGAGCATTCATGTAACAATCAGGGTGGATTTTTTTTAAATGGAATACTATACTAGATACCATTGCAGAGATGAAATGGGAAAGCGAGTAATAGAAGAAAGATGATTTTCTGAAGGATGGTAAAGAGAATTATGAAGGTCTCTTCGATGAAAGATTAGGCCCATCCAGGGCCAGAATGTCTATGTGGATATGTGACCCTTTACATGTATGTGCGACTGACCGAATAGACTCGAACGGTGAACAGTTACGGTTAAGACTAGTTGTGCATTCGCTGGGAGTATGTGTTACAGAAATGAAAATAGAAGAATTGGGCTACAACCTTGGGGGGGGAGGGGGGTGGGAAGATGAGACGACAAGTATGGGATCAGGAGTATGGAACCATCTCAAAAGGATAATTATACAAGCAGAACGATAAGGTACAAGAACGATTTGACAATAGACGTAGCCAGTCAGTCATATGCATGGCTAGGAAAAGGTTTCGAGATAGGTCTCCAAGGAAGTACTCAAAGTTGCTAGACAAAGATGTTATGAAAGGTTCAGTAATGAAGAAACAAAGAAGGATTGGGTATGATAACATGGAAGTAAAGTCTTGTAAGTGATACGTGAATTTCAGGTATAGAAGATTCAGGATGTCAAGGAATTAAAGTCACGTTGCAAGTAAAATGGAACAAGATAGACCTAAACGAGGAACTAAATGTCAGTAACGGAAATGAAGAAGGATAATGATGAATAAGTTTGCGTAAAATGGCTTGATTGTATTAAGAAGGATAAGGATATATCAAGCATCAAAATGGATAAGTTTATTCTGGGAGATAACAGAACGGTATAAAATTATGTATCACAGAGATGATATAAGTATATGAGAAGCTTGTTACGATCACTATAGAGCTTTAACCGGTGAAACGTGGCATAGCCGAGAATAGTAATAGCAAAGTATGGTATATGTCTAAAACTTGGATAAAAGATATGGTACATCTCCTAACCCATGCTCGAAAGGGGATTCAGGGAAAGAGTATCTCAGCAAGGTGGATTCCTAAGATATCAAACCTACTTTATGTTAAATATATCAAGGGTAGATGGTCTACTCAGAGGCAACAAAGATGTATCATGACCTTGGTGGATCGATAAAAAGGAAATATTACAGAGTTCCTAGTCCATTAATAAATAAACAGAAGCCTGAAAGACCATGGTAACTTATGACTTTGATATGCCGTTATGGACTTTGATATGCCGTTATGGAATGAAAGAATAATCAGTATGGATTTTATAATTGTAAGAAATTGTGTAAGCTATATGTGGAATTATTTTGTGGCGTAGCATTCCTGTTCATTCGGCTAAGGTGTCCAGTTCTCTACTAACGCTTGAAGATCTGCATATTCAGAAAAACTTGGAAAACATAGATTACCCCACTGTTGCCCTCCACCTTGAGATAGACGAGTAGATAAAGCACACTTTTCATGTTACACCTCGAAATTTTTTGTGTCATTTGATTGTAAGTAAACTAACGTAAGCTCAGAGAAGTCATGGAACCCTAATAAGGTTAAGGAATAATTCTAACAAGTGCTAAGAAAGTGTCTATAGGTGTTGGGATCAAGCGAATCGAAGAAATTGAGTGTCAAAATTTTGAAAACCTTGGCAGAATTTTGGACAGGAATTTTGGTCCAACTTGAGGGATGTGTATCACCTAGAATATGAGGATTGTGGAATGCATAACATATTTCAATTCAAGTTCATTGAGTCTAGTTTCCAATGAAACAAACCGTTCGTTTATACGACATCAGAGTAGAAAGTTATGGGCATTTCAAGATTGGCTACTAGATGGCTTTTCTGCAGGTCCCAATTGGAAAGTCGGTGGGACTGACCTTCAAGGGGTATAAATACCCCCATTAACCTAATATTATCATCATTCTACACACCTTTGAGCTCTAGAAATCTCCATAAACATTTCTTAAACACTTGTAGCCCCTTAGATCTAGAATTCAACAAGATTACACTAAACTAGTTCATGAAAGTGATTGTTCTTGCTTCTACTTAAGGTTGTGGTGAGTTTGGTCTTAAAGAAAGTTGTGTGAGTTGAATTTTTTCAAGTAAAAGGTATGTTCTTCATCTTGACTTTGATATTGAGTTGTTATTGGAGGATTTTAATAGTTTAAAGTGAAGGAAAACGTTGTATAAAGGTCGTAGTTTGATATGTTGATGTTGTTGGCTTATGGGCTGATTTTCGAAGGAAGTTTTGGATGGATTTGTATATGTTTTTCATGTAGTATCTTGATTAAGTTGTTGTTGATGTTTGGGAGCTGTTTGGGAATTGGTTTGAGTAGATAATATAGGGGAAATGATGTCCTAATTCCGTTAACTTATTAACTAGCTAAGTTTGAGTGTGAAAGTGTTCCGATGGCCTGATTGTTGTATGAATCATCTTGGATGTAGATATGTAGGCTCGGAAGATAGACTTTGAATGGCTAAGTAACAACAAAGTATGTTAAGGTTGTCCTTTTCTTTCTTACGGCATGATCCTGTTTTTTTGAACTTTCCCAAATGATGTCCATAATGATTCCTCTCATGGAAATGCTAGAAGCCTATGGTTCTTGATGTTCTTACGATATCACTGATGTTGATCTCATCTTATGATTATTGTTCCTTCAAGGTGAGATAAGTTCATGATGATAGCTCCATAATGATAATTGGAGGTATAACGACCTTACGTCACTTCGATGAATTCAAAAATGTGTTCTCAAGGAGTGTGTAGTAAGACATGAATAGTATGCTAGTTATGAGATTCTCTAGCGAGGTACTTAATGTTAGAAGGAAGGCTTATGATGTATTCAGAAATTGACTAAGGATTAGTTAATCAGGAAGAAGTCTTAATGGCCAGGAAATGTGTTTATATGTCTTATGAAATCATGTAGGTATTAACGGATAAGTAATGATCACGAGAAGTGCAGAGAAGCTAATAGATAAAGAATGAACACTAGGAGTGTATAAAGAGTACCTATAGGGGATATTTTGATCGGGCGGCATGTTCTACAACACATGCTTTCATATTTGGATCGGACTACACGTTCCGCTGCACATGCTTTCATATCTTGATCGGGTTGCACATTCCGCAACAAATTCATTCATATTTACCACTGGTCTATGGCCAGTTAGGAAGTTATGTATTTACCATAATGCTACAGCTGGTTGGGCAGTTATTACCACCGAGCTACGGCCGGTTGGTCAGTTACCACTGATCAGTCGGTCAGTGCGCTCTACCATCTGGCGATAATCGGATAGGCAATTACAACCATGCTACGACCGGTCGAGCAGTTACCACTGATCAGTTGGGCAGTTAGCACCATGATGATAAGTTGGTCAGATACACTGTATTGTACATAGATGTAGTTAAGCACATGAGATTATAGAGAGACATATATGCTAGATTCTTATTTGTAAGTTAGAAGTGCCAGGTTGACTTTTATCCTTCTTTTTTACAGTAAATGTTTATTATGTTATATTTTTTCCTTACATACTCGGTACATTATTCGTACTGACATCCCTTTGCTGGGGGCGTTGTGTTTCATGCCCGCAGATCTTGAGATACAGGTTGACAAATCTCCTAGTAGGATACCAGCTTAGCAGGCAGTGTCGTGGAACTCCACTTGTCCCGAATTTGCTCTGTGGGTAGGTATGGTTGCATATACATTTGCATAGGTATGGCGGGGCCCTGTCCTTGCCACATTAAGTCATGTACTCTAGTAGAGGCTCGTAGACAGATATACATAGTTAGATATCTTATGGTCATCTCGGTTTATACTCTGTTATATCATTACTGTGGATAGCCTTGCTAGCATATGTACTTGGGATTAGCTTGATGACATATGTTATCTTTTGGGCCTGTGGCCCGTACAGTTTATAATATTTATCAGTCAGCATGACGGCCCACTCGAGTATGGTTATGTGATGTATGCATGTTTTGTGGTGCTCGATAGGTTAGCTCTGGGTGCCCGTCATGGCCCTCCAGTTGGGTCATGACAGAAGTGGTATCAGAGCAGTTCTGTGCTAGGGTTTCTCTACAAGCCGTGTCCATTAGAGTCTTGTTTATAGGTGTGAAATATGCCACACTTATAAACAGGAGGCTGTAGGGCATTTAGGATGGTTTCCCTTCTTTGTATCCTAGAGCTTGCTATAGAGCTGAGTCATAGGGTGTAATCTTCAACCCTGACCTCTATTGTTTTACAGTTTGACGATGACTCCTTTAGAAAAGACTACAGGTGATTCGAGAATTGTAATGATGATGGGGAAAAGAAAAGGAGTAATTTTAAAAAGGAACCTAGAGTGGAATAAGTGATTAGACAATGTGTTAAAATTGTGAATATGTTGATAATACGGTGGAAAACGATATGTTATAGCAATAAGGCAAAAGTATGATTAATTAGAAAGGGCATGTGTGGGGTACATACTTCGATGAAGAGGCCGTATCTATAGTTGATGGCCTGTCATCCAGAGTTCCAAAAGCTAAAACGACATTTGCCTGGTCAATAAAGTGAGGGACGTTTCCAATTCGGAGGGAGGTACATGATCGGAAATTTTTCTTGGGATCCGTGAGAACTTCAACTTGATTTAGGTCACGTGATAAAGGCCACGCAGTAGGATGGATGTGATCATACCAGCACTAATGCACCTAATCCCATCAGAACTTCGAGGTTAAGCGTGCTTGGACCAGAGTAGTAATAGGATGGGTGACCCTCCTGGGAAGTGTGCTAAGGAGACCTACAAGTTTAGACATAAAGGAAGGATGAGGAACTAGAACAGTTTGAGGAAAATTAGAAGCGTGTGAACCTCACGGTTGGAGATTCTAAATGATTGCGAGAGACGAGGTTGACGAACCTATGTTAAAAATAAGGCGATCGGAGTATAAGAGAAGGACGGTCACTTCAAGACATCAGTAAAAACGTCGTGGATTTGTAACTACAACATTCGAGGACGAATGTTTTTAAGGGGGGAAGAATGTTACACATCGCTGTTCAGACGTTGAGTTTCGTAGGTGTTAACTGCTAAATTGTGAACACTCAAGTGATATGTGACTATTTTATGGTTGTAAGGGTTTAAGATCATGTATGAGAAGTATCGAAAGGACTGGAGGGCAAGTGAATGAAGGAAATTAAGTTTGTTGAACTTTGGAGAAAATATGAGGAGCAATTTTGGTCCAACTTGGTGGAGGAATATCTCTTAGAATATGAAGTGTTTAAAGGTGAAACAAAAGCCTAAAATGAAGTTCGACGAGTCTAGTTATGGAAGTTGGAAAACGGTGTGTGGGCTGTTTTGTGGTAAATATTGGTGTTGATAATATTGTTGTTGATGTTGGTATTGTTGTTGTTGTTGTTGGCTGTTGAAATGAGATTTTGGGCTAGGCATATAAATATAGGAGATGCTGCCGAAATTTTGGCAGATTCTAGAAAAATTTATTTGGAGGCTTAGGATAAGTATATAACAACGAGCCTACCAATAGAATGAATGGTTTTATATGTAAATTTCAAGACAGGAGGTAGGTTGGAAATTCGAGAAGCGAGCTTCCAGGTATGTTAAGGCTATCCTTTCCTTTTTTTTTGCATGATCTATGACAAGTGCGAAGCGTAATGATATCCCTAATGAATCCATTCCTAGATATAGGATATCCTGAGTTCTTTGGCCTCTTAAGCCCGAAGAGGCACTCTTAAGTTGTAAGATTTCATAATGTTGTCTAAATCCCGAAGGGGACATTCATAAGGTCTTTCTCTTACCTATGCATTTTATATTTAATTTTTGAGTCTCGAAGGAGACAACTGAAAAGGGAAGAAGTTCCCATTTTGAGGAAAAGGGGAAGAAGTTCCCATTTTGAGAAAAAGGGGAAGAAGTTCCCATTTTTTAAGAAAAGGGAAGAAGTTCCCGTTTTGAAATAAAAGTTACTCTGAAGGGAGTCTTTTGATGGTTTTCAAAGATTCTCATGCATTTGCATATTTACATAGAAGCACGACATCATTTCATGGGGAAGGGAAAACGGCTAAGGCATTATATACGTAAACCACCTGATCAGCTGGTATACGATGATTATGATGCCCGAAGGGGCCATTATGCTATTATGCCCAAAGGGGCTGTGAGCAGGGTGAAGGCATGCATTATACAGATACTCATGCTGCATTAAAAGTTCATATGCACGTACATGTTTATCAGAGTTGGCTTCAGGTACAGGTTGAATCTGTTACTCTTTTATCATACGAGTCGAGATATATTGTTTCAATACTGCCTTACATACTCGGTACATTGTTCGTACTGACGTCCCATTTCCTAGGGCCGGTGCGTTTCATACCACGCACGTGTATACAGATGAGTAGAAGACATTGGCTATAGGATGTTCCCAGGCTATAAGCTGGATTGGTGAGCTCCATCTCAGTTCGGAGTGTTGCTCAGTCAAAGTGCTTATGTTATGGTATTTTGTACATGTTAGAGACTTTGCAGACAGTGTCCTGTGGATAGGGCGTCGAGGAGTCGACAGTTGTGTAAAGAGACCATATAGGTCGATGTGTCTTTATGCTTTGTTTCCTTTGTAAAGATTTTATTTGTGACTAAAGGTTTTCTCGCATTAACGATAAGGGAGAAGTCCCTGATTTGACAAAAGAGTTTTATTGAAAAGTTTTTTTGTACATGACGGAAGCGTCATTTCATAGATTAAAGGTTCACAAAAAGTTGTGACTCATGGATGGAATGGTTGTATGGCACTCGGCCGAGTAGGGTCCTAGGTGTCAGTCGCGGCCCTCCGGTTTGGGTCATGACAATACGGCTGGACATACGGTTCGTATGTTTTATACGCCCAGTATGTTTGGCCGTATAATGCCCAGCTCTCCGAAACTCGTTCTCGTCGACTCATTCGATCTCCAATCCTTATGGAACCTTCTTGACACTTGATTAACATCTCAATACCAATCTAAGGGACATTATCACTCTCCTCCAATACATCATTACGCCATCCTTAACGTGTCACTCGTAATTCTTACTCGACACGCAACATACCCCTTGCTTTCCTTGACAACCTTCTTCCCTCACCTCAAATGTCTTTAAGATTTCGATTAGGATCGTCAAATGCTATTTCTTACTTTTCAAAACATTGCATACGTCGTGCCTTTCGTTAGTCTATTCATTGTACATTAACAGAAAATTTCCAAGGTGTAACATTCTTCCCCCCTTTTGGAACATTCGTCCTCGATTGTTAAACACTCGGGAATTCTACGAAAATTTCGCCAGAGTTTCCCCTGTAATATGGCACCACCATCCTATCACAACAGCCCACAATAAATTGCCTCACAGGGCCATAACACAATAGCAATATAAGTCGGCCACACACGACCCATATGCATAAAAAGAAAACGTACATACCTTTATCAAGCTTACATTTATAGTTCTTAACTCAAAACCTGGGGCTATTTGGGAGGGCATTTTTTTATATCTGCCTATACCTCTCCCATTCCCTTTCTATCATATAGTTTATTCTTCTAGGGCAACTCTCCTGTCCTTCATTGATTATGCAGCCTCGTACTACTAACTCAATAATCCTGTAACGGTAAACTTCTAAAGTGGTATAACTCATGTCTCGTATATTTTCTTTACACTCTCATCTTCATAAGACATATTGACCATATAGTCTGCATGATAAGGAAGCTTTCATTAATAACTAACTTACTCGGTAGCGTACGTCACTCTCTTACTTTTTTTCTAACTGACCCTATCTTTTCTCTATCACTCAACAACGACTATCTTAGAAGTTCTACTCTTCATACCTTACTTGATAACAACACGGTTAGCGGAAGACTTTAGAATTGAAAATTAGAAAGGGGGAAGGATTGATTCTTGAGAAAGAAGTTCAGAAGTTCAAGTATTAGATACTTAAAACGTTGTTTAATAGTGAAAGAAGGAGTTGAATCAATTAAGAAGAAGAAGAAATGGAGGGAGGGAACTCAAACAAGGAATCTTACCATCGAAGAATCCGAGTTGCGGTTCAAAGTAAAACAAAAAGGGCATAACCCAAAAGAGAACCTCAAAGGTCTCCACAAGCACAAGGCTAATATTATTAATATTCAAACTTAGTTACAATGAAAAAGAAAACACCCCTTTATATAGGAGAAATGGTGGCTGCCACCCTAAATAAAATAAAGAACATTCTAGATATTAAAGTTGGTCAAACCAAATTAATTAAGGTGCAATTTCCAAGCTGCATAGAAGACCACCAATTCTTTGTTCCAAAGTGCATAGAAGACCACCAACATTTCACCAAACATTTGTTCCAATGTGCATAGAAGACCACCAACACTTTGTTCAATAAAAACATTAAATGTAGTCAACATAGCATTAAATGATCTTCTAGAAACACAAGTATGGGCTGCTGAACTTGTTCCTTCTTTGGGCATGTTTTGGGCCATAATCCAACTCATCTTGGTTTTCAATTGGGGCCTCCAATTAGTATTAAGACTTTTCCTAAAGATCTCCTTTGGGCTGGAGCTATTCCTCCATTACATGACATGTCATTACCAAATGAAGCCCATTAAAGCATCTTGATATTTTTTAGTCTTCAACGAAAATTAAGCTTCCTTGGTTGCTATCATCCTCCCCCTCTTATAGAAGATTCGTCCCGAATCTTGGTGGTGACCTTTTTTGATCCTTAATGCATTTGAGCCTCCATGGTTGCTATCATTCTCCCCCTCTTAAAGAAAATTCGTCCACGAATCTTGTCATTGACCTGCAACCAACATGATAATCACAATACGTAGGGAGCAAACAAAGGAAACAAAACAAGCATTTGGTAAAACAACACAAGGTAGTGATCATGCAAACACTTAACCCACTTAGTTCTTTTATGCACAAACACCCCTTTTAAATATCCAAGCATTACATCATCTAATAGAACAATGTAATTTCCAACACAAGAACTAAAAACACAATTCATTAGCTCTTTAAACAGTAGAGGATCATTAGCCAGACCAAAAGCATATGAATACCAAGAAAACATACCATATTTGCTCTTTCTAAACAACTTAACCTCACCATTCAATATACCATGGTCATGATATGGATCAAAAGTTATTTTCTTGTGAAGTGGCTTGGAATGAACCTGCAAATAAGGATCTAGAAAACAAGATAAAGATATTGTGAAGTTGAAAACATGTGAGCACTTGTCATTTTCCACACTTGAGCTACTACATTGTGCACCTAGCTCAACTTTCTCAATATCTACAGCACCAAAAGCTTCATGTGTCTCAATGTCTTCATTGGAAACTTCATCACCTTTGCTTCCTTCATTGGAATCCCAAAGTGGACAAAAATGTACAGTAAACTCATGTTTAGTATCATCCCATAATGGGTTATCCCACACTTTAAAACCTTGACCCATGAGATTGTCTTCTTCAAGTGAGCTGTCATCATCCTTTACACAAAGTTCATCCTCAATGTTCTGCATGAAAGGAGATAAAAGACTAAAACAAGAAAGAGTTAGTTTATTAGCATATGAACAAGATTCATCCTTTCTCAAATTCTCTTGGATTTGTTCACTCAACTTATCTCGTTTCCCACGTTCACCACAATGTGGCAGACTGCTCACGTGAGAAGAACAACAAATAAAGTTATGTTCACTCTCAATTTGAGTTATATCTTCACCTAAAACCCTTGATTCAACAAATTGTGGTAGAAGTTCAGTTTTGTTTGCATCTACAAATAGATCATCGATAAGTTCATACCACATGAGATCATCAAGCTCAACTTTGTCTTCTACTTGCAATTGTTTCCACAAATCATTAGCCTTTGCTACTTTCAAATCCCATTTGAAGCTAGATTCTTCCTTCAATTGTTGTTCCAACACTTCAATGGGTTCTTCTTCAACAACCTGCACATTTGGAGCACAAATACTAGAAAAAGAATGAGTTAAAAGGTTAGAGCTTGAACAAGATCCTTTCACACTTATGCACTCTTTTCTTTTAAGCACTTCTTTTCTATCATCTCTCAAGTGCTTTTGTTCACCCTCTATTTTACCTCCCAAACGCACTTCACTCGATTCTGTCCACTCATTTCCAGGTCCTGACAACTCACTCTCTTCATTCATCACTTCCTCTACTTTTTCCTCTCTTCAGTTGTCAAGTTTCTCACCCTTACTTCTCTCTTTCTTTTGTCGCTCATCCTCACTTTTGTTTGAATTGAAAAAGGATCCAACTGATGAAGAAACACTCCCTTGCTTTCCTTGGAAGAATATGTTATTTGCTTTCCTTGCTCTGATACCACTTGATAACAACACGGTTAGCGGAAGACTTTAGAATTGAAAATTAGAAAGGGAGAAGGATTGAAGAAATCAAGAATAAGTAAATAAAACTTAGAGAGTACTGTTCACGGCACTGTCCACTTGAGCAGTTTTTTTTTTTTTCTAACTTTTTTTTTGCTACTGTTCACGTGCTACAGTATTTTTCAGTTTTTTTTTTTTTGGTATTTAGAATTCAAATCAATAGATCGGGTGAGTATAGGAATACTCAACCATCCAAAGCTCTGATACCACTTGATAACAACACGGTTAGCGGAAGACTTTAGAATTGAAAATTAGAAAGGGGGAAGGATTGATTCTTGAGAAAGAAGTTCAGAAGTTCAAGTATTAGATACTTAAAACGTTGTTTAATAGTGAAAGAAGGAGTTGAATCAATTAAGAAGAAGAAGAAATGGAGGGAGGGAACTCAAACAAGGAATCTTACCATCGAAGAATCCGAGTTGCGGTTCAAAGTAGAACAAAAAGGGCATAACCCAAAAGAGAACCTCAAAGGTCTCCACAAGCACAAGGCTAATATTATTAATATTCAAACTTAGTTACAATGAAAAAGAAAACACCCCTTTATATAGGAGAAATGGTGGCTGCCACCCTAAATAAAATAAAGAACATTCTAGACATTAAAGTTGGTCAAACCAAATTAATTAAGGTGCAATTTCCAAGCTGCATAGAAGACCACCAATTCTTTGTTCCAAAGTGCATAGAAGACCACCAACATTTCACCAAACATTTGTTCCAATGTGCATAGAAGACCACCAACACTTTGTTCAATAAAAACATTAAATGTAGTCAACATAGCATTAAATGATCTTCTAGAAACACAAGTATGGGCTGCTGAACTTGTTCCTTCTTTGGGCATGTTTTGGGCTATAATCCAACTCATCTTGGTTTTCAATTGGGGCCTCCAATTAGTATTAAGACTTTCCCTAAAGATCTCCATTGGGCTGGAGCTATTCCTCCATTACATGACATGTCATTACCAAATGAAGCCCATTAAAGCATGTTGATATTTTTTAGTCTTCAACGAAAATTAAGCTTCCTTGGTTGCTATCATTCTCCCCCTCTTATAGAAGATTCGTCCCGAATCTTGGTGGTGACCTTTTTTGATCCTTAATGCATTTGAGCCTCCATGGTTGCTATCATTACTTCCTTAAAATTTGAGTACCATTGTTAATACCACATATCATACTTTACCGATTACCGTCTCTACATAGCATAAAACCTCTCAATTCATACTTGCTTAATATTACAAATATTTATTCCTCCTTTAACACATTATCAAAGGTGCAGATATACCTGTGACGGCATCAGGGAATGACCCCTAAATTTTGTCGCTCAGCTAAAGCATACATACGGGGCTGAGTGGCACCTGAAGTAGATGCTCCCCCTCTGCCTCTACCTCGACCTACTGGAATCGGGGGAGTCTGCCCTCCCGGGCGCACCGAAAATGTTATGTCCCGTGTTTCGTATAAGTGGAATTCGACAAATAATTAAGATTTGTGTGTTATAAGGAAATATTTTTGATTTTGGTGAATATGACTATGTTGGTTATGGAAATTTTAATGTTAAGACATCGTGAAAGGCCGAGGGTAAATTTGGAATTTCGGAAATTAGTTTCGGGAATTACAAAACTGGACGTTTTTCGAATTGGGCCAAGAAGTGGACAACACAAAAATTTAGGCCCACGATTGTGGGGTGGCCGGGCATTGGCATGGCCCAAGACCATTTTAATGGTCATGTGAGTTACATGTGCTCTTGATCAAGATATATACCAATGATTCCTTAGAATTATCTAGACAAATCAAACAAAACTCAACCTTGAACCAAAAACCCCATTCGGCCGTAGCTAAGGGAAAAGAGAAAGAAAATTTCCAAGCTTGGTTTTTGATCCAAAAATTCTTGTTCTTCACATATTATGAAGTACTCGAGCCCCTCTTCAACGGGGTACAATTAGTTTGGCGTAAGTTGCGCGTTTGCGGCAAATCGGAATTTCAAGAAAAAGGTAAGAAATCTATGTTTTTATGTTATGAAATGGATTTATATGTTATAGTGATTGATGTTGCATGAAGATTATGGGATGGTGTTGTGTTTGTGCATGGCGTGTGTGTGTAGAAAGGGTGTGTTTGGCCGTGAGTTTCATGAAGTGCAAGGCATAGGAATTTTATCTTGTTTAGTTTGAATAATGCGTTGTTGTGATCTTTATGTCGTAAAAGATTGATTTAAAGAATTAAGTTGGCGTTGGAAAATGATTTCGGATATTATCGGAAAGTGTATGCCTTTGGTATCATGGTGTATATCATTGTATATTTAGGGTGCTAAAGACTTTAAATGTGACATATAGTTGATGTTAATGAATTCGGAAAGAAACGACGCAAGTTAGAATGTTCGTCGTGACTTTTGATGTTTTGAATGAAATATGGAAAGTAATGAACTTTGGGAAAGTTTGTATATGGTTTGGAACTTGTTTGTAATGTGAATGAATAATCTTGAATGATATGGATGTAGATTTGGAATTTTGAAGTTTGAATCAAGAATTGCCAACTTGTGTAGTAAGGTAGAATTTTGAAACTAGAGTGGTTTGATTATGGGTTTTGTTGTTTGATGATGTTTGGGTTGTTGTTGTGGTTGTATTCTGAGCCGAGCTAAGTCTCGGGGATGTTAGATTTATAGGGGAAATGCTGCCGAAATTTCGGTAGCCAAGTATAGCCCAAAGATGAAAGTGTTAACTTTCATGAATAGTAACTGGTAAAAGTGACCATTTGCAGTTTTCGGACGAAACGGGAATTGAGGTTTGACGACCGTAAGGCGCCATCCAGGTATGTAAAGCCTACCTATCCTTCTTTTGGCATGTCCTTGTCATACTAGGTTAAGATCGGACCCTCGGGGATAACTCTGCTCTTGGAAATTTAGATTCAAGTTTGGATACTATTCATTCAGCGCAATTGAACCCTATTCGTTGTATTTGGTTGAAAGAATGTTCGAACCTTCATAACTTTTGCCGTTGTGTCCGAAACTCTCCGAAACTTTCGTAGATGGCTCTATGGAGCCTAGAGTCAGTGATTTGTGTCCGCCGCCTCAGTTTGACTCGAGGTGGGCCCGCAACCTCCGAGGCTTCCCTTATTCGACTTGTTTGGTTTGTTTTCGTTCGATATGAAAAGTAATCATTTGTCTGTGACTCAAAGGTTCGTTTGAAAATTTCTATATCGTCATGGAACGTTTTGCACTATGAATGATGTTAGATGTTCGGAAAATGATCCGTGAATGGTTTTTCCAAAGGTTCTGCAGTCTGAAACTTCGCGACTTCCATACAGTAATTTCGAACGACCTGACTTCTACACCGAGCCCTCTGGCGTCGGTATATCCCTATATGTAATTATATGTCGAGTCCGGTAACTTACTTTTAATATGCATATGGTTTCTGCACTACTCCGTTCGTGCCATCCACTATGAATTCGTTCGTCGGTACCCGGGCCGGCATTGTGATCGTGCGCGCTATACCATATTCGGAAGTTATGATGTGATATGGTTTCCGAGGCCTCGCCATAGGGCCGGTCACCGTCTATGGAGTTATGATGTGATATGGCATTTGATATGTTCTGATGATGTGATATGTGTGTGATATGATGTGTCTGGAGGCTGTACGGAGATTTGAGAACTTCTGGAGTTATGATGTGTTGTGGCACCAGCGTCGGGGGTGACCACGTTCCTAAACCCTATACATGATTTCATTTGCATTTGTACATTTGCCTTCCGCACAGGTTTGCTTTGCTACTTTGACGTTTGTGTTTGTTTCTTCTGACTCCAGTTGTGTTTGTGATTTCTGTACCTTCTGCTTTACATACTCAGTACTTCTCCCGTACTGACCCCCGGTTCTTCGGGGGCTGTGTTTCATGCCCGCAGGTACAGAAGCTCGTTTGGGTGGTCCTCCGGTTTAGGCTACTCACTCTGCTGTATTGGAGAGCTCCCTTTGATCCGGAGCCTAACTTTTGGTACATACCTTTTGTTGTATGGATATTCTGTACATTTGTGGATGTGTGGGTACGGCGGGGCCCTGTCCCGTCATATGTTCGTATGTTCTGTTTTGTTTAGAGGCCTGTAGTCACATTTGTGGGTCGTGGGTCCGGTGTGTATGTATGTGAATCTGTTATGCTTTCTTAAGCGGCCCGTACGCTACTATGGCCAAGACGGCCCCCTAAGTTTGTACGTGTGTGTGCATTCGGGCGATGTACATTCCGCCCCCTTTCTGATGTGTGTGTGTGCATTTGGGCGACGTATATCCCGCCACCTTTCTGATTTTGATTTGATTAATCTGAACGGGCGACCGCTTAAGATAAGTGTTCGATAAATGTTTGCGTCTGGCGTCTGTTGATCATTTTCAGTTCGAATAACGCATGTTGAGTTTGAATGAGTCTGAATAAGATGATCTGGTTGGGAGTCTGTTCGGGGTGCCTAAGCAGGGCACCAGTCGCGGCCCACGGGGTTGGGTCGTGACAGAAAAAGAACCAGCCGCTGATCCTGTGGGCTGAACCGCACGCCTACCATCTCGAAATGGGCACTCTCTCATAATATAACCTGACTGGCCGCAAACATAGCAAACATCAAAACCCAATCGGCATGTTCCCCCAATGTAGCTTACCGCACTGGGTATTTTGTGGTATAGATGATCTCATTTGGCCTGAATCACTCCTATACCGAGAGCCCAACTCTCTGAAACTCTGATCCGGTCCGGAATGACTACAGCAATCGGACCCCTGGCCTGCAAGTCGTGGAGGTACACTAGTCGCCGACTGGCCTGAGTGTCTAGAATATGACTACCTCGATCCCTCCTATAGTCGCTATCGGCACCTATGGATCTGGCCCTCTTACTTTGCCCTTTATCCATATCACGCTCGCCCTTTTGCGGATGTTGTTGCTCTTCTAAATTTTGGGCATGCGCTTGAATGTGGGAAATATCCATCCCGTCTTGCAATGAAGCCGTTAAGCAATCTTTAAATAAATGTGGCCCTAAGCCACTCACAAACCTGTGCACCCTATCTCCCATATCAGCCACCATGGTTGGAGCATATCTAGCCAATGAATTAAACTGAAGGCTATACTCCCGGGCACTCATATTTCCTTGTTTCAAATTTAAGAACCTGTCCGCTCTAGCTCGGTGGACCTCGGGTGGAAAATAGTGGCGGATGAAGGCATCTACAAATTCTTGCCAAACCAGAGGAGGCACATTCTCTTTTCTTGATGATATCCAATTATTATACCATAAAACTGCCACATCCCGGAGTCTATAAGATGCTGACTCCACAGATTCGGTTTCGGAGGCATGCATAATATTTAATGTTCTCAACATTTCATCAATAAAATCTTGAGGGTCTTCATCCGGCTTTGACCCGAAAAGCTCCGGAGGATTCAAACTCATAAAATCACGGGCTCTAGTCCTAACGGCCCTATCACTTGAACCCGAACCCTGCCGCTGTGCCTGGACGGCCACTAACTGTGTCAATAAGTGGATAGCCTCGGTCACTTGTTGACCCGAAGCAACCGGTGGAGGAACTGGAGGCATAGGAGCCGGAGCTAAAGTCCCTCCTTGTTCTTCTATAATAGGTAGGGTAGGAGAAGTATTAGAGGTAGCCTCATTATGTGATTCACCCTCTTCTACATTCATTAGTGGCTCTCTTTCTACCTACTGTTTCATCGTAGTCTTGCCCTTCTGGGCGGCTGTAGCTTTTCCTTTTGGCGGCATTTCTGAAATCATAGCACATTATTAAGGAGGAGGAAATCTTATAACACGTCTCTATCTCACGATCACTTAAGATGAAAGATGGTCATTTTTCCTAAATGCCCTGTAGCCTCCTGTTTATTAGTGTGGCGCGCAACACACCATAAACAAGACTCTACTAGACACGGCTCGTAGACACTTCCTAGAACTGAACTGCTCTGATACCACTTTTGTCACGACCCAACTAGGGGCCGTGACGGGTACCCGGGGGCTAACCACCGAGCACCACTCATTCTGTTACTCATCATAATAATTATGCACTTCTTTACTATTCATAGACTCGTAATCATAAGACAACCATTTGTCATTTGAAAACATAAATACTTTTATATTTCGGCTATCAAAATGATAATATATATATATACAGTAGTAACATCGTGAGACCACACTACCCACACATACGTATCTACGAGCCTCTTCTCTACTAGACATATGGACGGGACAAGACCCCGTCGTGCCCAAAATACATATACATATATATACACAAAAAGATAAACCATATAGCACCTCCGGAATAATGGAGTGCTCCTGTAAATCTGCTAATAGCGTCCAAAGAAAACGGACGTCAGTATGAATATTGTACTGAGTATGTAAGGCGTGAATGAAATTAACATGATAGAGAAATCATAAGTCATAAGGTGAAGGAAAAACCTGCGTGACTTTGAAGGATGGATACAGTTCATACATATATCATATGTACAAAATCATAGTACATGAATCATTATAGCGCATACATCATTGTGTCATATAATTCATCATCGTAGTACCGTATCTGCTCATACACATAAAACATTATCCGTATTCGGCCACGTAGTGGCTCGACAATATCCGTATTCCGCCACGTAGTGGCTCGACAATATCACATACATATCTTCCGTACCCGGCCATAACAAGGCTCGGTATATATCATCATCATCATTGCCTTCACATACATCTCATAAGCTTATCATAACTTTCCATAAGGCATACATTTGAATTTAAAGACAATCTATGAAAATCATATCATATTTGTAGCGTAAACTTCGTATAAATATCGTATGATAGACTTTATAATCTATAGACTTAGGCTCATCATTACCATCCTCGCATCTATGGCATTTCTCTTACCTTTATCTCATATGAAATCCTCTATGAACATAGACTCGTAATTTTTCGGGACATTGGTCATAGGACGTGCATTAGATCTTATGGACAATCTATAACAATATCGGGGTGACATAAGGTCGAGAACCCCCGATTACATTATGAAGTGACCATATTCATCATATATCACCTTGAAGGAACTAACATTTTTAAGGTAAGTGTACACCATGAACAACATCAAGGGATCGTAAATAGGATCATTAACTTCATAGACATCATTCCTTGCTTTAGAATCTCTAGGCTTAAAGTTATCATCATTATGTTCACATTCATGACATATTCCTCATCTTTATCTCATAAGAAGATCTTTTTCAATGTTGACTCATAGTTCTCGGAATGTAAGAAAGTCATGGAGAGGTAGGGGAAATAATATCATAGGAATCATATAAGGATCATCATCTTCGTAGAAATTGTTACACGTCAAAAAATTCCCCATTAACGTATAGTGAATAGACTGGAAAAAGGCACGACGTATACGTTATTTCGATAAGTAAGAAATAGCATTTGAGGATCCTAATTACGATTTCAAAGGCAATTGAGATAAGAGAAGAAAGTCTGCCGAGAGAAGGCATGGCATACGATATGTATCGGAAAGAGATTACGAGTAACGAGTTAATGATAACTAAATGGTGCTTTGGAGAAGAGTTATAATGTCCCTTAGATTGTTAACGAGGCGATACACAAGTGCTAAGAAGGTTCCTTATGGATTGGAGATCAAACTAAGTGACAAGAAAAAGATCAATGGAAAGATGAGTTATACGGTCGATTATACGGACCGTATAATGTTATATGGCTCGTATAATTGACAGTAGGATTGTTACAGAATCAAGTTGTTGAGGGGCTGATTTCACGGTCACTTATATGGACCGTATAAATTTATACAGCCCGTATAATGTGCCGTCAAATTGACACAGAACGGGATGGTCACTGGAGCAGTTTTACGGTCACTTATACGGACCGTATAAGTGTCCGTATAATGACGTCGGGACAGATTTTAAGTTTTAAATAAGAGACCCAAGTTCATTTATTCCATTTTCATTTTTCATTCTCCACAACTCAAGACTTCTCTAGAAACTTCCACACATTTCATATACAAGAATTCATGACAAATTGATGATCAACTTCATCAAATCAATAAAACCAAGTGTGAGAAACACATTAAAGTCCATCCAAGTCAAGAAATTCCATGGAAAGTGAAACTAGGGTTTTGCTCAAGTGAAGTATTTTCACCCAAAGCTTATTCCTACACAATCTAAGGTAAGATTCATGGTATTTACATGTTATTTAAAGTACTTGAAAGTTGAACCACATGGATTATAGAAGATATAGGAAATGGGTCATGAATGAGTGAATAGTGTCATGGTTGAGTAGTAATTTGGGGTGAATCATGAATATTGGAATGTTGTGATTGTAAGTATGTTATGAATGACATTTAGAACATGGAATAAGTATTACATGTGAGAAAATGCAATCATAAATTATGACCATAATTAGGGAGAAATGGGAGTGAAATTACGAAATGTGGATAATATGGGTGAATAATGATTATTGTTTGCGCTATTGTAGATGTTATTATGAATGTTTGGGAGTTGATATAGAGTATGGGAAAAGTAGTATAAACAAAGGAATTGCTGCCCGATTTTCTTTAGCTTAGTAAGCACATTTAAGTAATTGATTGGTTAATGTTCATGCGACTTCTCTTGAAGGTAGAAACGTGGGCATTGAAGGAGAGCAAGCAAGCGATAGATTAGTTAAACGAAGAAGGTATGTAAGACCAATCCTTTCCTTCTAAGGAATGAATCTTCCTAATTTTCCATGATCATCCTATACGACGGAGACTATCAGTCCGTGAATATATAAAGCTACATACGCACATGATTAAGAAAGGAAATATGGTACGAGCATGATAATGATGATGATGTATATAAGTATGAGGAATCTTAGTGTCATGACCCAACTAGGGCCGCGACGAGTACCCGATACTACTATACCGAGCACCTCTTATTTCGTATCTTATCCTCTTTACTAAGCGGGTCGTATAAATAATACCATTATTTCCTTACTTAACTTTATCATTAATGGCATAATTATAAATATATGTTGATAAACTTTGCTAACATATTGTACAGCGACGAGGACAAACAAGAGTACAAAACATCCGACTGTACATATCTGTCTACGAGCCTTTAAACGAAATACATATAATAACCAGAAGGGTCGGGTGCTGCCGTGCCCGAACATGTACACAAAAGTAGCACCAATAAGCTGGAGCTCCGGAACAACTGGAGCACTGCCAATATACCGCTGGAGGAGCTCCTAGGAATCAAACCCGTCTACCTGTGTACCTGCGCGACATGAAAACACAGCGTCCACAAAAAAGGGACGTCAGTACGAGTAATGTACCGAGTATGTAAGGCATGAATCATAATACGATAATATGAACAGAACATGAACAATAACATAATAAGACAATACGAGAGATACAAGTAAAGATATGACTATAACTGCCTGCCTCTTAAGGCGGAATCATGCATGCTCACTTTTACTTTTGTATACATACATAACCTGTTTGAATCACATAACATCATTAGCCTGCGTCTGGGCCTCCCGCGTCCGGGGTAATCATCTCATACCGCCCACTAGTGGTGTCTGCCCATGCCAAAAGGTCATGGTGCATCCGTATAGCTGCCCGCCTTAGCGGTGACTGCCCGGTCGTATAGGCGCGGTGTAATCATCCAATAGCTGCCCGCCTTAGCAGTGACTGCCCGACCGTATAGGCACGGTGTAATTATCACAACTTAAGCATGCATAAGAGCCCAATCAAAAGCTATAACGTCATCGGAGTGACGTAAGGTCGGTAACCTCCGATTATATTATGGAGTAACCATCACGACTTTGTCTCACCTTGAAGGGACTAGCATTATAAGGCGAGACTATCAATGAAGAATAGCATTAAGAGAAAACATAGAATAAGATCATAAGCCTCATAAAACATCAATTCATACACTTTGACGTCTTTAGAAAGTAGAGTCATATTTAAGGAATAAAGTTAAAGGTCAAGAACTAACTCCATATTCTTATATTCATATTAAACCAATATCTTGAGACTTTCAAACGCGGAACCATTTTCATCATGACCATCTTAGACATATTCTCATCTTTGACAACATCGTTTTTATTACAAAAACAGGGCCGTCGTTATAGTCATAAAAGCTTATAAAATCAGAAACCTTTGTTTTGGAAAAACATAGACATTTTGGAAAAACATTTACGGTTTGTCAGGAAAAGAATCATGCCTTAGAGTCATGAACAACTAACTTTTGAAAACAAGGAAAATACGGAAATACTTATGAAATCATAACCTAGGGATCATGCCATTGAAACAAAGGGACGAGTCTTACATACCTTGTTCGCTTCCTTAGTCAATCCAACTTAACTCTTGGCCCTCCCGAAATCTATAACAATGTTATGAATACAAACATTAGCTATGGATATTCTGAAGAATCTCATCCTAACTAACACTTTGTCTACCGAAATTTCGGCAGCATTTCCCCTGTAATTACACCGTCCCCGAGAATCTAACTCGGCCAATTTTATCAACAACAATCCGAGAATTCAACTCGGCCAAACTATCTACAACAATACCAACAATTATACTAATAACTTCAATAATCAATCCAAGATATGTTCTAACATTGGCAACCTTCGTGACACAATTCGACGTCATTTCATTTATATTCAATTCAATTCGCATAACATTCAAAATGACTCAATCGATACACTACTTCACCCGACACCTTACAAATGGAACAAGAACAATAACAACTCATTTTCTTTTCCTTCCAAATTCATGAACTACACACTAACAACATCATATTAACAACATTATCTTCCATACATGCAAGAGCATTATATTCAATTCACATTAACTTCCAAAACAAGTCTCCAACTACTACAACTTCACTAAGATCATTAAACTTTCATTATCAACATGGAATCCATGACAACAACAACCAAAATACTAAGTAAAATTGATCCCTTACTTCCACACAATATACACGGCCAAACACCCCATATACACGGCCAGAACCTACATCCTTATTTTCATGATTTTTATTCACTTTTACACACTACAACATACATAATCACCCATAACATATAAGAAAGGGATTAAATCTTACCTTTTTTGTTTCCTTAACTCCTCACTTGACTAGAATTGTAACTTGCAAGAATATGTGTTGTTCTTGCTCCAATGAACACTCTAATTTGCTAAGGACCCTTCAATTTGTTGTTTGGCTAGGAAAGAATAATTTTTTATGAAAGATTTTCCAAGGTTCTTGTGGAACTTGGTATGGCCGAATGGCCCTTGGAGTTTATTTTCTCCTTCTCTTTTGTTCTTTGCTTCTTGAAACTTCTAGGAAATAAGATGAATTTTAAGATGACTTAGTCATCTTTTATTTTGGCCTATTAAGCTTCTTGGTGGGCCAAGCCCACTCCAAATAGGACGGCCCAAATGGCCCCTTTTATTCCAAGCCCATTTTTTTTGTGTTTTATTTTGCACTTCATGAAAAATTTAATTTTTTCCAAATTCCAAATTTGTCCTTAGTCTACCTCCACATTTCCATGGGTCATATTGCGAATTTCCATTTTTTTTGCCCCTAACCTTTCTTAATATTTCCACTTCAAAAATTTTATGAACAACTTATGTGCCAAACAAAATTCAAAATTGTAGCCTTGCTCTTAACCTCCCGCAATTATCTTAAATTATCCGAACGTATGAAATGCGGGATATAACACTTAGTGCAATATAACATGTCCATAAACGCTAATAATTCTAAGTATGGTTTCATCGATGCTTCTCTTTGCGTACACTCACCGTAAATTATTAGTTCCTTCAAGGTGAGATATGATGTTGATGATTACTCCATAATATAATCGGGGGTTTACGACCTTATGTCACCCCGACATAGCCATAGTTGCCTACAAATTCTAGTGTATGTTCATAATGATAAATGTATAATGATGCTAAGATTATGTTATGCCTATGAGATGTATAATAATGATGAATTTATGAATGACTATCTGACAATATAATTCCACCGTGCCTAGATGGCCGGACATGTCACCGCTAATGCGGGCTGCTTATGATTCCACCGTGCCTAGATGGCCGGACATGTCGCTGCTAATGCGGGCTGCTTATGATTCCACCGTGCCTAGAGGGACAGACATCACACCACTAGTTGTGATGTGATGATGTATGTGCCATGATGGCATATGTATTATGATTATGTAAATATACGATATATGTGTGAGATGTATCCACATATGAAATTCATGCAGGTTATACCTTCCTGTTATGGCTCATGATCCCTCTATTATGTTTATTTTGTTCTTGTCTTACATACTCAGTACAATGTTTGTACTGACGTCCGTTTTCTTTGGACGTTGTGTTCATTCCCACAGGTAGATAGGGAGGTGAGCATGATCCAGACCCGTAGAAGCTGCCAGCTGACTTGAGAGCACTCCATTGTTCCGGAGGTGCTACTTGGTTCATTCTTTTGTGTGTATATATATGTATATGCATATTTCGGGCACGACGGGATCTTGTCCCGTCCATATGTCTAGTACTCTAATAGAGGATCATAGATACGCATGTGTTGGTAGTATGGTCTCACGATGCTATGATTGTGTATATATATGTATTATTATTTTGATAGCCGAAGGGCTTATGTATATTAAATCCATTATGTTTTCGAATGAAAAACGGTTGTCTTATGATTATGAGTATATGAATGGTAAAGAAGTGTATAATAAATATGACGAGTAAGGAAATGAGTGGTGCTCGGTAGTTAGCCCCGGGTACCCATCGCGGCCCCTAGTCGGGTCGTGACAAAAGTGGTATCAGAGCAATTCAGTCCTACGAAGTCTCTACGAGCCGTGTTTAGTAGAGTCTTGTTTATGGTGTGTTGCACGCCACACTAACAAACAGGAGGCTACAGGGCATTTAGGAAAAATGACCATCTTTCATCTTAAGAGATCGTGCGATAGAGTTGTGTTATATGATTTTCCCCTCTTAATAGTATGTTATGATTTCAGAAATGCCGCCAAAGGGAAAAGCTATAGCCGCCCAGAAGGGCAAGACTATGACAAAAAGACGGGTGGAAAGAGAGCCTCCGATGGGCGTAGAAGAGGGCGAATCACATAATGAGGCCCCGGATCTAATACTTCCTCCACCCCGCCCAATGTAGAAGAACAAGAAGGAGCTTCAGCTCCAATTCCCCCACCGGTTGCTTCGGGTCAACAAGTGACCGAGGCCATTCAACTATTGACACAATTGGTCGCCGCCTAGGCACAGCGGCAATATGTGAGTTCAGGTGATCGGGCAGCTAGTACCAGAGCCCATGATTTTATGAGTTTAAATCCTCCGGAGTTTTTTGGGTCAAAGCCGGATGAAGACCCGCAAGGCTTTATTGACGAGATGCTGAGAACATTGAGGATTATTCATGCCTTTGAAACTGAATCTGTGTAGTTGGCATCTTATAGACTCCGGGATGTGGCGGTATTGTGGTATAATAATTGGCTAGCATCAAGAAAAGAAAATGCACCTCCTCCCGTTTGGCAAGAATTTTTGGATGCCTTCATCCACCATTATTTGCCACCCGAGGTCCGCCGGGCTAGAGCGGATAGATTTTTAAATTCGAAACAAGGAAACATGAGTGCTCGGGAATAGAGCCTTCAATTTAATTCCTTGGCAAGATATGCCCCGAATATGGTGGCCGACATGGGAGATAGAGTGCATCGCTTTATGAGTGGCTTGGGGCAACATTTGTTCAAGGATTGTTTGACGGCTTCGTTACAAGAAGGGATGGATATTTCCCAAATACAAGCCCATGCTCAGAACATAGAAGGACAACGGCATCCGCAAAGGGGTGATCGCGACATTGATAGAAGGCAAAGCAAGAGGGCCAGATCTATGGGGGCAGGTAGCGATTATAGAGGAGGATCGAGGCAGACTTATTCCCGACATTCAGGCTAATCGGTGACTAATGGACCTCCACGATTTGCAGATAGGAAATTTGATCATTCCTTTCCTTCAGGACAGGGTCAGAGTTTGAGAGCTTCGGGTTCTTAGTTTGGGGGTGATTATAGTAAGAGGAGACCACCTGTTCCACGATGTAGCTAGTGCAGAAAATTACACTTGGGGCCATGTCGTCAGGGCACGGATGCTTGCTATATTTGTGGACAGACTGGGTATTTGATGCGAGATTGTCCCTCGAGGTACGGTAGAGGTAGGTTTCAGCCCACGGGATCAGCAGCGGGTTCCTCCTCAGTGCGCCCGGTAAGGAAGACTCCTCAAATATCGGCAGGTCGAGGTAGAGGCAGAGGGGGAGCATCTACTTCAGGTGCTACTCAGCCCCATGTGTATGCTTTAGCCGGACGACAGGATCTTGAGTCCTCCCCGGATGTAGTTACAAGTACATTATCTGTATTTTTCCATGATGTGTATGCATTGATAGATCCGGGTTCTACTTTCTCCTATATTACTCCGTATGTTGCTGGCCGTATTGGGGTGAAACCTGAGCCAATTAAACCTTTTGAGGTATCTACTCCGGTTGGTGATCCCGTGATAGCTAGACAAATGTATAAAAATTGTGTACATGCAATCTCCAGACCAAAGCTGATTTAATAGAGATGGAAATGTTAGATTTCGATTTGATTATGGGTATCGATTGGTTGGCCTCATGTTATGCTAACGGTTATTTTCGGATGAAAATAGTTGATTTCAATTCCTGGGAGAGCCCGTACTTGAATGGAAGGGTAATACAGCATCTCCAAAAGGTAGGTTTATCTCCTACCTTAAGGCAAGGAAGATGATAGCTAAGGGATATATTTATCATTTAGTCCGAGTACATGACACCGAAGAAACGTCGCCAACTTTGCAACCCGTTCCGATAGTGAATGAATTCCCGGATGTATTTTCAGATGAACTTCCAGGCCTTCCTCCAAAAAGAGAAATTGATTTCGCTATTGATGTGTTGCCGGACACCAAGCCCATTTCTATTCCTCCATATCGAATGGCTCCGACAGAATTGAAAGAGCTAAAGGCACAATTGAAAGATTTGCTTGAGAAGGGGTTTATTAGACCTAGTTCATCACCGTGGGGAGCACCAATCTTGTTTGTGAGAAAGAAAGATGGTTCCCTACGAATGTGCATCGATTATAGGCAGTTGAACAAGGTGACGATAAAGAAAAAATATCCTCTCCCAAGGATTGATGATTTATTTGATCAACTACAGGGCGCCAACTGGTTTTCTAAAATAGACTCGAGGTCGGGTTATCATCAAGTGAGAGTTAGAGAAGAAGATATTCCCAAAACAGCTTTCAGAACAAGATATGGCCTTTATGAATTCCGGGTGATGTCGTTCGAGTTGACTAATGCTCCAGCAGTGTTCATGAATTTGATGAATAATGTATTCAGGCCATTCTTGGATTTGTTCATAATAGTATTCATTGATGACATTTTGGTATACTCTCGCACGTAATCAGAACATGCAGATCATTTACGTATTGTCCTCGGAATTCTTCGAACTCGGGAATTGTATGCAAAATTTTCTAAGCTGAATTCTGTAACATTTCTTAGTCATGTTATTTCAGATGATAGCATTCGAGTTGACACTCAGAAAATTGAAACTGTGAAGAATTGGCCAAGGCCTACGACGCCTGCAGAAGTTCGTAGTTTTCTGGGATTGGCAGATTATTATAGAAGATTCGTAGAGGGCTTCTCATCTATTTCCTCCCTATTGATGAAGCTAACCCAGAAGTCAGGTAAATTTCAGTGGAATGATGCTTGTGAGCATAGTTTCCAAGAGTTGAAGGACAGATTAACCTCAGCTCCAGTCTTAACACTCCCAGAAGGGCCAGATGGCTATGTTGTATACTGTGACGCCTCCGGTGTTGGGTTAGGATGTGTTTTGATGCAGCATGGTAGAGTTATTTCTTATGCTTCGAGACAGCTACGGAAATATGAAAAGAACTACCCAACTCATGATCTCGAATTGGCTGCAGTTATTCATGCATTAAAAATTTGGAGACATTACCTGTATGGTGTGCATGTTCATATCTATTCAGATCACAAGAATCTCCAATACATTTTCAAACAGAAGGAGTTGAATCTGCGGCAGAGGCGATGGTTAGAATTATTGAAAGACTATGATGTGAGTATTTTATACCACCCTGGAAAAGCAAATGTAGTAGCTGATGCGCTTAGCCGCCGATCAATGGGAAGCTTATATGAAGTTCCTCCGGAAAAGAAAGAACTGATTCATGAGCTCCACCAACTAGCTAATCTTGGAGTACTTCTGATTGATTCGGGTAGTGCAGGGGTTAGCATTAATGATCCCACAGTTTCGTCCCTAAATATGGAAGTAAAAGAGCGTCAGTATGAAGATCCTTAGTTGAGCCATTATAGAGACGAAGTTCATGAAAAAGAGAAGTCTCCATTTGAAACTTCTATGGATGGAATTCTTAGATACCGAGGCAGGCTATGTGTGCCGAATGTTGTAGAATTGGCCTGACGAATTCTAGAAGAAGCCCATTATTCTCGGTATTCTATTCACCCAGGTGCAACAAAGATGTATCACGATCTCAAATTGATGTATTGGTGGGATGGCATGAAGAGAGACATAACAGAATTTGTAGCCCAATGTCCAAATTGCAAACAAGTAAAGATAGAACATCAAAAGCCAGGAGGATTATTGCAAGCAATAGAAATCCCTACCTGGAAATGGGAAGTGACCAACATGGATTTTATTGCGGGGTTACCTCGTTCCCGAGGCAAGTATGATTCCATATGGGTAATTGTGGACAGACTCACGAAAGCAGCTCATTTTCTTCCAGTCAGAACCACATACTCAGTGGAAGACTATGCGGGGTTGTATCTCAAAGAAATTATGCGTCTCCATGGTATTCCACTATCCATTATCACAGATAGAAAAGCCCAATTTACAGCCAAGTTCTGGAAGTCTTTTCAAGAAAGTCTAGATACTCAAGTGAAGCTTAGCACGGCATTTCATCCGCAGATTGATGGGCAAGCCGAACGTGCTATTCAGACCTTGGAGGATATGCTAAGGGCATGTGTGCTAGATTTCGGTGGTAGCTGGGATGATCACTTTCCTCTAATCGAATTTGCATACAACAATAGTTATCATTCCAGTATCCAATTGGCTTCGTATGAAGCCTTATATGGAAGGAAGTGTAGATCCCAATTGGATGGTTTGAAACAGGAGAAGTACAGTTAATAGGCCCTGAATTGATTCAGCAAGCGGTAGAAGAAGTCAAGGTGATCCGAGATCGATTGTTGACAGCCCAAAGTTGCCAAAAATCTTATGCGGACAACCGCCGGCGAGACTTGGAATTTCAGGTTGACGATTGGGTATTTTTTAAGGTGTCGCCAATGAAATGGGTGATGAGATTTGGCAAGAAATGGATCCTATAAAATTATCTGCATGGTGGGTCATGTAGCCTATGAATTGGACTTGCCCTCGTAGCTTGAATCAGTCCATCTAGTCTACCATGTTTCGATGCTCCGCAAGTGTGTCGGAGATCCCACAAAAATTATCCCAATAGACGATGTGCAAGTGACAGAAAAGCTAGCATCTGAAGAAGTGCCCATTACCATCTTAGACAGGCAAGTACGAAGACTTCGAAATAAGGAAGTGGCTTCAGTCAAAGTTTTATGGCGAAACAACAACCGGGAAGAAATGACATGGGAGGCGGAAGAGAAAATGATATCCACATATCCGCACTTATTCCAACCCCCAGGAGAGGTTCAAAATGAAACATTAACATTATAAGGTATGTACACTTCCTTTTCATGCTTCTGGTCGTGTGTGGCCAATTTATGTAGTTATTGTGTTGTGGCCCTGTGAAGTAGTAATATTGTGGGTTTTTGTGACAGGATGGTAGTGTCATATTACAGGAGAAGCTCTGACAAAATTTTCGTAGAATCCCCAGGTGTTTAACATTCGAGGACGAATGTTCCAAAAGGGGGGGGGGAAATGTTACACCTCGAAAAATTCCCCATTAACGTACAGTGAATAGACTAGCAAAAGGCACAACGTATACGTTGTTTCGATAAGTAAGAAATAGCATTTGAGGATCCTAATTACGATTTCAAAGGCCATTGAGATAAGAGAAGAAAGTCTGCCGAGAGAAGGCAGGGCATACGATGTGTATCGGAAAGAAATTACGAGTAACGAGTTAATGATAACTAAATGGTGCTTTGGAGAAGGGTTATAACGTCCCTTAGATTGTTAACGAGGCGATAAACAAGTGCTAAGAAGGTTCCTTATGGATTGGAGATCAAACAAAGTGACAAGAAAGAGATCAATCGAAAGATGAGTCATACGGTCGATTATATAGACCGTATAATGTTATACGGCCCGTATAATGGACCGTAGGATTGTTACAGAATAAAGCTGTTGAGGGGCTGATTTCACGGTCACTTATATGGACCGTATAAAATTTTACAGCCCGTATAATATGCCGTCAAATTGACACAGAACGGGATGGTCACTGGATCAGTTTTACGGTCACTTATACGGACCGTATAAGTGTCCGTATAATGACGTCGGGACAGATTTTAAGTTTTAAATAAGAGACCCAAGTTCATTTATTCCATTTTCATTTTTCATTCTCCACAACTCAAGACTTCTCTAGAAACTTCCACACATTTCATATAAAAGAATTCATGAGAAATTGATTATCAACTTCATCAAATCCACAAAACTAAGTGTGAGAAACACATTAAAGTCCATCCAAGTCAAGAAATTCCATGGAAAGTGAAACTAGGGTTTTGCTCGAGTGAACTATTTTCACCCAAAGCTTATTCCTACACCATCTACGGTAAGATTCATGGTATTTACATGTTATTTAAAGTACTTGAAAGTTGAAACACATGGATGGTAGAAGATATAGGAAATGGGTCATGAATGAGTGAATAGTGTCATGGTTGAGTAGTAATTTGGGGTGAATCATGAATATTGGAATGTTGTGATTGTAAGTATGTTATGAAGGACATTTAGAACACGGAATAAGTATTACATGTGAGAAAATGCAATAATAAATTATGTCCATGATTATGGAGAAATGGAAGTGAAATTACGAAATGTGGATAATATGGGTGAATAATGATTATTGTTTGCGATATTGTGGATGTTGTTATGAATGTTTGGGAGTTGATATAGAGTATGGGAAAAGTAGTATAAACAAAGGAAATGCTGCCCGATTTTCTTTAGCTTTAGTAAGCACGTTTAAGTAATTGATTAGCTAATGTTCATGCGACTTCTCTTGAAGGTAGAAACGTGGGCATTGCAGGAGAGCAAGCAAGCGATAGATTAGTTAAACGAAGAAGGTATGTAAGACCAATCCTTTCCTTCTAAGGCATGAATCTTCCTAATTTTCCATGATCATCCTATACGACGGAGACTATGAGTCCATGAATATATAAAGCTACATACGCACCTGATTAAGAAAGGAAATACGGTACGAGCATGATAATGATGATGATGAATATAAGTATGAGGAATCTTAGTGCAACATAAGATGTCCATAAACGTTAATAATTCTAAGTATGGTTTCATCGATGCTTCTCTTTGCGTACACTCACCTTAAATTATTAGTTCCTTCAAGGTGAGATATGATGTTGATGATTACTCCATAATATAATCGGGGGTTTACGACCGTATGTCACCCCGACATAGCACTAGTTGCCTACAAATTCTAGTGTATGTTCTTAATGATAAATGTATAATGGTGCTAAGATTATGTTATGCTTATGAGATATATAATAATGATGACTTTATGAATGACTATGTGACGATATGACTCCACCGTGCTTAGATGGCCGGACATGTCACCGCTAATGCGGGCTGCTTATGAGTCCATTGTGCCTAGATGGCCGGACATGTCACCGCTAATGCAGGCTGCTTATGATTCCACCGTTCCTAGAGGGCCGTACATGACACCACTAGTGGGCGGCCTATGATGGTTACCCGAACGCGGGTTAGCGATGAGGATTATGATATGATGATGTATGTGCCATGATGGCATATGTATTATGATTATGTAAATATACGATATATGTTTGAGATGTATCCACCTATGAAATTCATGCAGGTTATACCTTCCTCTTATGGCTCATGATCCCTCTATTATGTTTATCTCATTCTTTTCTTGCATACTCAGTACAATATTCGTACTGACGTCCGTTTTCTTTAGACGCTGTGTTCATGCCCACAGGTAGACAGGGAGGTGAGCTTGATCCAGACCCGTTCAAGCTGTCAGCTGACTTGAGAGCACTCCATTGTTCCGGAGGTACCACTTGGTTCATTCTTTTGTGTGTATATATATGTATATGCATATTTCGGGCACCGCGGGGTCTTGTACCGTCCATATGTCTAGTACTCTAGTAGAGGCTCGTAGATACGCATGTGTGGGTAGTATGGTCTCACGATGCTATGATTGTGTATATATATGTATTATTATTTTGATAGCCGAAGAGCTTATGTATATAAAATCAATTATGTTTTCAAATGAAAAATGGTTGTCTAATGATTATGAGTATATGAATGGTAAAGAAGTGTATAATGAATATGACGAGTAAGGAAATGAGTGGTGCTCGGTAGTTAGCCTCGGGTACCCGTCACGGCCCCTAGTCGAGTCGTGACAGAATTGTCATTCATGAGCTTTAGGATTTCTAGACTTAGATTCATCATCAATATTGTCATGCTAGTAACGTGTCTCTTTTCTTTATCTTGTATGAAGCTCTTTATGATCGTAGACTCATAGTTTTCGAGACGTAGGAAAATCATGAAGAAGGAGGGAATATCATATAATAGGATTCATGCCTTAGAAAGAAGGGACTAGTCTTACGTACCTTTTCCTTTAGCTATTGTACCACTTGATCATTCTCCTTCAATGCTTACGTCCTTACCTTCAACGGAGTTCGTATTAATATTAGTTAGACGATTATAAGAACGTGCTTTCTAAAGCTCGAGAAAATTGGGCAACATTTCCTTTTTTTATACAACTTTCCCCATATTCCATATCAACTCCCAAACATCGATAACAACATTCACAATATCACAAGCAACAATCATCATTCATCTACATTACCCACATTTCGAATTTCACTCCAATTTCTCCATAATCATGGTCATAGTTCATTATTGCATTTTCTCACATATAATACTTATTCCATGTTCTAAA
This sequence comes from Lycium barbarum, assembly GCF_019175385.1. Classification (NCBI taxonomy): domain Eukaryota; kingdom Viridiplantae; phylum Streptophyta; class Magnoliopsida; order Solanales; family Solanaceae; genus Lycium; species Lycium barbarum. Next base: position 74,041,937 of record NC_083339.1, read on the forward strand.
TGTCGTTCATAACATACTTACAATCACAACATATCAATCATCATGACTCAATCCAAGCCTTTACCCAACAATGACACTATTCACACATTCATGACTCATTTTCTATATCTTTCTACAATCCAAGTATTTTAACTTTTCAACACCTTAAAAACATATAATGATCATAAAACTCACCTTAGATAATAGAAGAATAAGCCTTGAGTGGAAATTCTCTTCTTGCACAAAAACCCTAGCTCACTTCCCTTGGGATTTCTTGGCTTAGATGAGCTTTGATATGTTTTCTACGCTTGATTTTGTGGATTTTATGAAGTTGATCATGGATTTCTCATGGTTTCTTGTGGGTGAAGAGTGGAGAGAATTATAGAGGATTCTTGAAGTGTGGAGAGTGGAAATGAAATGAAATAAATGAGAAAGGGTCCTTATATCAACACTTAAAATCTGTCCCGACCAGATTCTACGGACCAACATACGGTCCGTATAATTTATACTGACCGTATGTCTGGCCGTAGATCTGGGCTGGACATACGGTCCGTATGTTTTATAGGGCCAGTAGGTTTGGCCGTATAATGCCCAGCTCTCCGAAACTCATTCTCGTCGACTCATTTTATCTCCAATCCTTATGGAACCTTCTTGACACTTGATTAACATCTCAATACCAATCTAAGGGACATTATCACTCTTCTCCAAGACATCATTACGCCATCCTTAACTTGTCACTGGTAATTCTTACTCGACACACAACATACCCCTTGCTTTCCTTGACAACCTTCTTCCCTCACCTCAAATGTCTTTAAAATTTTTATTTGGACCGTCAAATGCTATTTCTTACATGTCAAAACATTGCATACGTCATGCCCTTCGTTATTCTATTCACTGTACGTTAACGGAAAATTTCCAAGGTGTAACATTGATCAGGAAGGGCATGTGTGGGGTACATAGTTTGATGAAGAGACCATATCTATAGAAGTGCGAATGATGGGTATTAAGAGGAATCAGTGAGATATGAATGACTTATGAGTAAGGGAAGATAGTACAGTACAAGGGGATGAATAATGTCGTCGGGAACAATTATTGTGGTAATATTGTTTGTACACCCTTGAGGGTGGTATTGATATATTATATGCAATTCTGTTAAGATAAATTTTGAAGTTTTCTGATGGGACTTAAAAAGAAGAGAATTTTGATGGGATTTTCAGTTGGGTAATAGCAAAGGACAATGGATATACAGTTAATGGTTATCAACCTTATAAGTGTTTTATTAATTATACATCGATATGATTAGATGGGAGTTGTATTTTTCTGTCGAGGTAAGGTGTGGAAAGGATACGTATGTGTTTAAATATGATCCTTGAGTGTAAATATGCCAATGATTTACGAGCAGAAGGATGTGAAATAGGAATTACGGAAACGGAAAAAATGTTGGTTATAAGGATGATGATGCCTAATGTCTAAAAGGGATATGCTTGGTTAGAAAAAGATAAAAGAGCGATGTATGTCACTCAATGAGCTAGATATTGACGAGGACCTCCTTATTGTATAGAGTATATTAGCAAAGGTGTTATATAGAGATATGAGATCCATTTATCCGCATTTGTTTTCACTCCAATGTTGTTAGTTACTGTTTTTGGTCATTTGGGCCATTATTGTTTTCAATTGGTGTAGCCCTGTGTGGCATTTGTTGTTGGTTTAGTACGTGATAGGTTGGTAGTGTTACAGTCACAGAGGAAGTGCTGCCAACATTTCCATAAGATCTCTGAGAGTTTAACGTATGAGGATGAATGTTTTTAAAGGGGGAAGAATGTTACACCTCGAATATTTTTGCGGCGTTTGCCTTGTAAGTAAACTAACGTAAGGTTGGAGAGGTCCTTGAACCCATATAAGGTTAAGGAATACTCTTAACTAGTGCTAAGCAAGTGTCTAAAGGTTACGGGATCAAGCGAATCGAAGAAATTAAGATTGTCGAAATTTTTGAAAACTTGGCAGAATTTTTTACAGGAATTTTGGTCCAAATTGGGGGAGGTGTATCTCCAAGAATATGAGGAGTTGCGAAATGCAAAATCTATGTAAATTGAAGTTCGCTGAGTCTAGTTTCCGATTCAACAAACCGTTTGTCGACACAACATCGGAGTAGAAAGTTATAGGCGTTGCAAGATGGCTTCTCCACAGGCCCCATTTGGAATGTCGGTGGAACCGACCTTCAAGGGGTATAAATACCCCATTTCCCTCATTTTATCATCATGATACACTTCCTCGAGCTCGAGAAACCTCCATAAACATATCTTAAATACTTATAGCCCCTTAGATCGAGAATTCAACAAGATTACACAAAAGTAGTTCATGAAAAGTGATTGTTCTTGCTTCTACTTAAGGTTATGGTGAGTTTGGTCTTGAAGTAAGTTGTGTGAGTTGAAGTTCATCAAGTATAAGGTATGTTATTCATCTTTACTTTGATATTGAGTTTATTTTGGAGGATTTTAATGGTTTAAAATGAAGGAAAATATAGTATAAAGGTCGTTGTTTGATATGTTGATGTTGTTGGCTTATGGGCTGATTTTCAAAGGAAGTTTAGGACTGATTTGCATATGATTTTCATGTAGCATCTTGATTATATATATATTTTTTTTTATTTTTTATTTTTTTATGTCGTTATTGATGTTTAGGATCCCAGACCCCAAGATGTGGGATTTCACTGGGCTGTTGTTGTTGTTGTTGTATTGATGTTTAGGATCTTTTTTGAATTGGTTGGAGTAGATAATATAGGGAAAATGCTGTCTAAATTCCATTAACTTCTTAACTAGCTAAGTTTTAGTGTGAAAGTGTTCCTATGGCCTGATTGTTGTATGAAAAATCTTGGATGTAGCTATGTAGGCTCGGAAGATAGACTTTGAATGGCTAAGTAAGCAGCAAAGTATGTTAAGGTTGTCCCTTTCTTTCTTAAGGCATGATCGTGTTGTTATGAACTTTCACAAATGATATCCATAATGATTCCTCTGATAAAAATACTAGAAGCCTATGGTTCTTGATGTTCTTATGATATCACTGATGTTGATCTCATCTTATGATTATTGTTCCTTCAAGGTGAGATATGTTCATGATGATAGCTCCATAATGATAATCGGAGGTATAACGACCTTACGTCACTCCGATGAATTCAAAAATGTGTTCTCAAGGAGTGTGTTGTAAGACATGAATAGTATGCTAGCTATGAGATTCTCTAATGAGGTACTTAATGTTAGAAGGAAGGCTTAGGGTGTATCAAGAAATTGACCAAGGATTAGTTAATCAGGAAGAAGTCTTAATGGCCAGGAAATGTGTTTATAAGTCTTATGAAATCATGTAGGCTATGACTAGTTGTGCAGTTATTACCACTAAGCTACGGTTGGTTAGCCAGTTAACACTTTTCAGTTGGGCAGTCCGCTCTACTATCGAGCATTGATCAGATGGGCAGTTGCCACCGTGCTTCGGCCGGTCGGGCAGTTACCACTGATCAGTTGAGCAGTTAGCACCGGGATGATAAGTAGGTTAGAGACACAGTATTGTACATGGATGTAGTTAAGCGCATGAGAGTATAGAGAGACATACATGCGAGATTCTTATTTGTAAGTCAGATGTGTCAGGCTGTTTCTTATTCTTCTTCTTCACAACAAATATTTATTATGTCACATTTTCGCCTTACATACATGGTACATTATTCGTACTGACGTCCTTTTGCTGGTGGCACTGCGTTTCATGCCCGTAGGTCTTGAGATATAGGTTGATGAACCTCCCAATAGGATACCAGCTTAGCAGGCAGTGTCGTGGCACTTTACTTGCTTCGGTGTTTCTCTGTGAGTGAGCATGGTTGCATATGCATTTGCATGTGTATGGCGTCGCCCTGTCCCGGCCACATCATGTCATGTACTCCAGTAGAGGCTTCCAGACAGATGTGCATAGTTAGATGCCTTATGGTCATCTCGGTTTATACTCTGTTATATCATTACTGTGGATAGCCTTGCTAGAATATGTACTTGGGATTAGCTTGATCTCGTAAGTATATTATCTTTTGGGCTTGTGTCCCATACAGTTTATGATATTTATGAGTTAGCACGATGGCCCACTCAGGTATGATTATGTGATGTATGTATGTTTTGTGGTGCTCAGTAGGTTTGCTCCGGGTGCCCGTCATGGCCCTCCGGTTGGTCTTCATATTTTGGACGTTTGAGGATACTGTTATGAGTAAGTATGGTTGACCATTAAGGAGGTTGGGATGATTAGTTAATATGGCTTGAATCCACATATAGTTGTAGTCATCATGCCAACAATCAGATAGTCTGTATGAAGCCCTATAAGAACGGAGGAGTATGAGACGGTTTGGGATTTGGAATTTTCAATCTGATGAGATTTGATAAAGAGGACTAGCTTACCCCTGGATATTTTAGTTTTCGCAAGACTACAAGCAAAGTGAGCCAAATGGCCTGCGAGTTAGATTTACCCTCAGATTGAGAATCTGTACATCCAATCTATCATATGTCCGTGCTTCATAAGTGTGTTGAGAATCCTCCCAGAGTCGCGCCAGTTGATAAATTTTGGATTACAGAACAATAATCGTACGGGAAAGTTCCTATTACCCTCTCAGATCGCCATGTTCTAGATTCGTAGATTGAGAACCAGAGATGTAGCCTCAGTAAAAGTATTATGAAGGACTGTAGATATAGAGGGAATGACTTGAGAAGTTCAGGAAGACAGAAGATTCTGATATCCACGCTTGTTTTGCTAAGAGGTTATCCATAGTGAAACATCACAGCCTTCAGGTGTGTATTGTTCGATTTCTTATGATTACTAGTCGTGTAAAGCTATTTTTGTTATGGATTGTTGTGGCCCTGTGTGATAACAACACGGTTAGCGGAAGACTTTAGAATTGAAAATTAGAAAGGGGGAAGGATTGATTCTTGAGAAAGAAGTTCACAAGTTCAAGTATTTGATACTTAAAACGTTGTTTAATAGTGAAAGAAGGAGTTGAATCAATTAAGAAGAAGAAGAAATGGAGGGAGGGAACTCAAACAAGGAATCTTACCATAGAAGAATCCGAGTTGCGGTTCAAAGTAGAACAAAAAGGGCATAACCCAAAAGAGAACCTCAAAGGTCTCCACAAGCACAAGGCTAATATTATTAATATTCAAACTTAGTTACAATGAAAAAGAAAACACCCCTTTATATAGGAGAAATGGTGGCTGCCACCCTAAATAAAATAAAGAACATTCTAGACATTAAAGTTGGTCAAACCAAATTAATTAAGGTGCAATTTCCAAGCTGCATAGAAGACCACCAATTCTTTGTTCCAAAGTGCATAGAAGACCACCAACATTTGTTCCAATGTGCATAGAAGACCACCAAACATTTGTTCCAATGTGCATAGAAGACCACCAACACTTTGTTCAATAAAAACATTAAATGTAGTCAACATAGCATTAAATGATCTTCTAGAAACACAAGTATGGGCTGCTGAACTTGTTCCTTCTTTGGGCATGTTTTGGGCCATAATCCAACTCATCTTGGTTTTCAATTGGGGCCTCCAATTAGTATAAAGCCCTAAAGATCTCCTTTGGGCTGGAGCTATTCCTCCATTACATGACATGTCATTACCAAATGAATCCCATTAAAGCATCTTGATATTTTTTAGTCTTCAACGAAAATTAATGGTTGCTATCATTTTCCCCCTCCTATTGAAGATTCGTCCCGAATCTTGGTGGTGACCTTTTTTGCTCCTTAATGCATTTGAGCCTCCATGGTTGCTATCATTCTCCCCCTCTTAAAGAAGATTCGTCCTGGAATCTTGACATTGACCATTCAATATACCATGGTCATGATATGGATCAAAAGTTATTTTCTTGTGAAGTGGCTTGGAATGAACCTGCAAATAAGGATCTAGAAAACAAGATAAAGATATTGTGAAGTTGAAAACATGTGAGCACTTGTCCTTTTCCACACTTGAGCTACTACATTCTGCACCTTGCTCAACTTTCTCAATATCTACGGCACCAAAAGCTTCATGTGTCTCAATGTCTTCATTGGAAACTTCATCACCTTTGCTTCATTCATTGGAATCCCAAAGTGGACAAAAATGTACAGTAAACTCATGTTTAGTATCATCCCACAATGGGTTATCCCACACTTTAAAACCTTGACCCATGAGATTGTCTTCTTCAAGTGAGTTGTCATCATCCTTTACACAAAGTTCATCCTCAATGTTCTGCATGAAAGGAGATAAAAGACTAAAACAAGAAAGAGTTAGTTTATTAGCATATGAACAAGATTCATCCTTTCTCAAATTCTCTTGGATTTGTTCACTCAACTTATCTCGTTTCCCACTTTCACCACATTGTGGCAGACTGCTCACGTGAGAAGAACAACAAAAAAAGTTATGTTCACTCTCAATTTGAGTTATATCTTCACCTAAAACTCTTGATTCAACAAATTATGGTACAAGTTCAGTTTTGTTTGCATCTACAAATAGATCATCGATAAGGTCATACCACATGAGATCATCAAGCTCAACTTTGTCTTCTACTTGCAATTGTTTCCACAAATCATCAGCCTTTGCTACTTTCAAATCCCATTTGAAGCTAGATTCTTCCTTCAATTGTTGTTCCAACACTTCAATGGGTTCTTCTTCAACAACCTGCACATTTGGAGCACAAATACTAGAAAAAGAATGAGTTAAAAGGTTAGAGCTTGAACAAGATCCTTTCACACTTATGCACTCTTTTCTTTTAAGCACTTCTTTTCTATCATCTCTCAAGTGCTTTTGTTCACCCTCTATTTTACCTCCCAAACGCACTTCACTCAATTATGTCCACTCATTTCCAGTTCTTGACAACTCACTCTCTTCATTTATCACTTCCTCTACTTTTTCCTCTCTTGAGTTGTCAAGTTTCTCACCCTTACTTCTCTCTTTCTTTTGTCGCTCATCCTCACTTTTGTTTGAATTGAAAAAGGATCCAACTGATGAAGAAACACTCCCTTGCTTTCCTTGGAAGAATAAGCTATTTGAAGTATCATAAGCACCCACATACTTGCCAAGAATTCCTCTACTATCTTTTGGAGGACTTCTAACATCAACTCTGATTTTTGATTTTCTACAAGCACTTGATGTGCCCCTTTGGTCCTTCTTTTCATACGCCTTGTGCTTCAACTCCCCCTCATTAGATGAAGGATAGTTTGAAGATGTTTTTTTGGAATTATGTTGTTTCTTCTTTCTTTCATCCCACTCATCATTTGCTTTCTTCATTGCTTCATAGAGTTTTCGTAACCAGTAAAAGTCATTTTCATCTCTTTCTTTTAATATTTTATCTTCTTCCTTTCTTTTGGTATCCATGGATGTAGCCACAACCTCCCAAAGACCTGCAAATTGCTTAATTACAAACAAAAAATTGTTAGAAGCAAAAGGACCTCACCAAAAGCATCACACCCTTACATCACTCAAGTAGTGACTCTCAACACTCGTGTATCACACACGTAGGCTTTTAACCTCAAAGAATCTCACCACTCTCGCCTTTTACCACTCAAGGGCTGCTCCTCGAAGTTCTTCAATAAACCAGCAACTCAAACACCTCAAAGTAAGTTCCAAAGCTTGGTTCAAGAATGGAGTTTATGTCAAACAAAGAAAAGGACAACAAAACTTAAACTGATAGGAAACAAGAAATACACAATGAAAATAGAGAGAGAAAAAAACACGGAACAAATTAGCACGAAACAAAGAAATAGACACAAAACTACTAGACAACTCTAAGTATGGACAAATACTTCAAGTATCTAGTAAGAGAACATAAAGAAAACCAAATGCAAGAAATAAACACTTTCAAGAAAAGATTTAGAACATATCAATGAATTTGGATACAAATGTATTGTAATGATCTTGCACTCCTCAATGTGACTTTTGAGTTCCTTGATGAGTTTTAGTCAAAGAATCTTTAAAACTAATGGGATTTTCAAGAGATAACAACCACAATGGGTTTCCCAATAATTTAAAGTCAACAAATCACAAGATAAAGGATTGAAGAAATCAAGAATAAGTAAAGAAAACTTAGAGAGTACTGTTCACGGCACTGTCCACTTGAGCATTTTTTTTTTCTAAATTTTTTTTTTTGCTACTGTTCACGTGCTACAGTATTTTTCAGATTTTTTTTTTGGTATTTAGAATTCAAATCAATAGATCGGGTGAGTATAGGAATACTCAACCATCCAAATCTCTGATACCACTTGATAACAACACGGTTAGCGGAAGACTTTAGAATTGAAAATTAGAAAGGGGGAAGGATTGATTCTTGAGAAAGAAGTTCACAAGTTCAAGTATTTGATACTTAAAACGTTGTTTAATAGTGAAAGAAGGAGTTGAATCAATTAAAAAGAAGAAGAAATGGAGGGAGGGAACTCAAACAAGGAATCTTACCATCGAAGAATCCGAGTTGCGGTTCAAAGTAGAACAAAAAGGGCATAACCCAAAAGAGAACCTCAAAGGTCTCCACAAGCACAAGGCTAATATTATTAATATTCAAACTTAGTTACAATGAAAAAGAAAACACCCCTTTATATAGGAGAAATGGTGGCTGCCACCCTAAATAAAATAAAAAACATTCTAGACATTAAAGTTGGTCAAACCAAATTAATTAAGGTGCAATTTCCAAGCTGCATAGAAGACCACCAATTCTTTGTTCCAAAGTGCATAGAAGACCACCAACATTTGTTCCAATGTGCATAGAAGACCACCAAACATTTGTTCCAATGTGCATAGAAGGCCACCAACACTTTGTTCAATAAAAACATTAAATGTAGTCAACATAGCATTAAATGATCTTCTAGAAACACAAGTATGGGCTGCTGAACTTGTTCCTTCTTTGGGCATGTTTTGGGACATAATACAACTCATCTTGGTTTTCAATTGGGGCCTCCAATTAGTATAAAGCCCTAAAGATCTCCTTTGGACTGGAGCTATTCCTCCATTACATGACATGTCATTACCAAATGAAGCCCATTAAAGCATCTTGATATTTTTTAGTCTTCAACGAAAATTAATGGTTGCTATCATTTTCCCCCTCCTATAGAAGATTCTTCCCGAATCTTGGTGGTGACCTTTTTTGCTCCTTAATGCATTTGAGCCTCCATGGTTGCTATCATTACTTGATAACAACACGGTTAGCGGAAGACTTTAGAATTGAAAATTAGAAAGGGGGAAGGATTGATTCTTGAGAAAGAAGTTCACAAGTTCAAGTATTTGATACTTAAAACGTTGTTTAATAGTGAAAGAAGGAGTTGAATCAATTAAGAAGAAGAAGAAATGGAGGGAGGGAACTCAAACAAGGAATCTTACCATCGAAGAATCCGAGTTGCGGTTCAAAGTAGAACAAAAAGGGCATAACCCAAAAGAGAACCTCAAAGGTCTCCACAAGCACAAGGCTAATATTATTAATATTCAAACTTAGTTACAATGAAAAAGAAAACACCCCTTTATATAGGAGAAATGGTGGCTGCCACCCTAAATAAAATAAAGAACATTCTAGACATTAAAGTTGGTCAAACCAAATTAATTAAGGTGCAATTTCCAAGCTGCATAGAAGACCACCAATTCTTTGTTCCAAAGTGCATAGAAGACCACCAAAAATTTGTTCCAATATGCATAGAAGACCACCAAACATTTGTTCCAATGTGCATAGAAGACCACCAACACTTTGTTCAATAAAAACATTAAATGTAGTCAACATAGCATTAAATGATCTTCTAGAAACACAAGTATGGGCTGCTGAACTTGTTCCTTCTTTGGGCATGTTTTGGGCCATAATCCAACTCATCTTGGTTTTCAATTGGGGCCTCCAATTAGTATAAAGCCCTAAAGATCTCCTTTGGGCTGGAGCTATTCCTCCATTACATGACATGTCATTACCAAATGAAGCCCATTAAAGCATCTTGATATTTTTTAGTCTTCAACGAAAATTAATGGTTGCTATCATTTTCCCCCTCTTATAGAAGATTCGTCCCGAATCTTGGTGGTGACCTTTTTTGCTCCTTAATGCATTTGAGCCTCCATGGTTGCTATCAATGTGTGGCATTGTATGGTTTGGGTTGCTGTGTGGCAGGTTGGTAGTGGTGTAGTTACAGGGGAAACTCTGCCGAAATTTTTATAGAATTCCTGGAAGTTATCATTCAGGGACGAATGTTTCTTAGGGGGGAGGAATGTTACACCTTGTAGTTTTATGCATTAAGATTCCTCATACGTTAGTTGTCTTAATTTTGGACATCGGGTATCTCGTTAGAGGTTATATGAGGTTGGACATGCTTAACTTGTGCTTATAAGTGTTTAAGTTCATGTTCAGTAAGTTATGGAAGGATTGGAGAATAAGTAAATCAAAGAGAATACGTTTCATTGAAGTTCCATTTTAAGATTGAATCATACGGACCGTATCTTAGGGAATATGAACCGTATTTTGTGATATGGACCGTATTTAAGGATTTAAAATTTAATAGAGAGGGAAGATTTGGGGTTGAGAAATACGAACCATTATACGGTCCGTATAAGATTATACGGCAAGAATTATATGGCCAGAAAATATGGACCATATATATATGATGTTTCACCTCGCAAATTTTCACGTTGGTTGTATCAAAGGTAAACTAGCGTAAGCTGGAGAGGCCATGGAACCCTTATAAGACTAAGGAAGACTTTTAACAAGTGTTAATCAAGTATCTAAAGGTTTCGGGATTAAGTGAATCGAAGAAATTAAGTTTTTGAAACTTTGGAAAAACTTGGCAGAATTCTGGACAAGATTTTTGGTCCAACTTGATGGAGGTATACCTCTTAGCATATCAATAGTTATGGAATGCATAATCTATGTAAATTCAAGTTCAGAGAGTCTTCTTTCGAATGCAACTGACAGATTGCGAATCCGAGAAATACGACCAAATTTACGGCCCGTATAAAATTATATGATTGACGATACGAACCGTATTTATTATTCCGCTAGAGATACGGCTAGTATAATCAAATTTCGGTGGAAATTTTATTAATTTATATGTGACAGCCCCTCTTCATTTTAAGTCATTTTAGACATAACCTCAAGTCCTAGAAAGCTCTAGAGACCTCTCGAAACATATTCAAACATTTATCCAAGCCAAAATCTAAGATCAAAGTGCTTAGGGTTTCAAAGTGAGGTTGAAGCTTGTCTATTCTACTTGTAAAAGCTTTGGAGGGTCTGTCAAGGTGAACTTATCTTGGACTTGAAGTGTTTTTGAGTTTTTGAGGTAAGATTTCATCTTAGCTTCATGTTTATGAGTTTATGTGATAAGTACGTTAAGATTTGAGGAGAAGAAATTGAAGGAAAAGTTCAAATATGAATTTGATGATATTTTGAGTTGAAAATTAACTTCAGCTGTAATTGTTAGCATGTTTTGAGTATGTTATGAGGGATAATAGTAATGTTGAGGAAGTGTTGTATAAAAGTGTATTTGAGGTTGCTTAATGGTATATCTTTAGATATGGAGAATTTGAGGTTAAAGGAGGTCATATGGAGTTGTTGTGTAAATTGTTGGTTGGACCTTGCGGTAATGAATAAGAAATAGGGGAAAATCTGTCTATTCCATTTTAGAATGAAGTATTGGTTATATAGGTGATATACTAGTGCCATCTAAGTTTGTATAGGTATTCCTTATTACAAGATTGGCGTGCTAGTTGTAAATAGCTCGATTGTTGGATTGCTTGGACGACTTGACGTATGTACTGGCTCTCCTTTCTTTTCTTGGCATGATCTATAGTTAATAAGCGTCTATTGAATCTTAAAGAAAGAGAATTATTGTTTAGAGTTGTCATAGAGGTGTAACGATTTAGATGTGATATTGTATCTTCCGAGGGATTTCTATCCTCTCCTTAGTTAATTGTTGATAGAAGAGTCAGAAAGAGACATGTTGACATCTCCATATATTTCAGTTTATCCATGATATACAGGATGCTATACATACATTTTATTTAGCCTGGCCACTTGGTGTTATACCTCGTAGTTTGTACGTTGAGATTCGTTAGGTGTTAGTTATCCTAATTATGGAAATTTGAGTTATCTTCTAGGATATATGAGATTACATGTGCCTATCTTATGGTTATGAGGGTTTAAGTTCACGAAATAAGCTATGGAAGGATTTGAGAACAAGCGAATTAAGGAAATTAAGTTTGTCGGAACTTTGGGAAAACATGGCAAAATTTTGGATAGGATTTTTGGTCCAACTTGAGAGAGGTATATCGCCTAGAATATGAGGAGTTTTGGTATGTTTTCTCCATCAAAATTGAAGTTCATTGAGTCTAGTTTCCAACGCAACAAACCATTTGTCAATGTGACATCAGAGTAAAAAGTTATGGGTGTTTTAAGACAGACTGCTCAGGCAGAACATTTTGACGGATCAGTTTGACGGGCCGTAGAAATTTCTACTGTCCGTCAAATGGTATTTTCCCAACGTAAAACCGTCACAGTGAGCCATGTTTGGCTGGGCAGTTTGACAGAGCATTTTGACGGACCGTAGGAATTTTGACGGTCCGTCAAAGTGGGCGTAGAATCGCTTGACAGGATTTTAAGTTGCGCTTTATATATATTTCATTTCATATCATTTGGACACATTATTTCCCCAAAACAGATCCTTGAGCTCTCCAAAACCCTCTCTCTAGGTCTATAAACTAATCCAAGCCATATCTAAGTGAATCAAGAGGTTCAAGTGCTAAGAAGCTTGCTAGGGTTTGTGGAACTCAAGATTTCCTTTTGATGTTGATGTTGGAGACTTCACTTTAGAGAAGTAAGTTGATCCAAGACTTGTTCTCGAGTGATTAAGGTAAGATTTCACATCTTTTACATATAGTTAAGGTTGTTTGATTGTTATACCATGTGGGTAAAGAAGAAAAGTAAAATATAGTTCAAGTGTGAACTTGAGGATATTATGAGCTATAGCACTTGGATTGAAATTCTTGGCATGTTATGAGTATAATCTTGTTGTGGCTGATACCAATGATATTGATGAAGTATTGTATGTAAGTATGTATGGTGTTGTGTTGTAGATATCGTTGTGAATGATCTTGAGAAGTAGTTTTGGGGATTAAACGATGCCTAATTTGAGTATAGTCTCTTGATTATGGTATTGCTAATAATGTCATTGTTGTTGGGAGTTGTTTGGAATTCGGTAGAAGTAGATAAAACAGGGGAAATGCTGCCCAATTTTCGCTAGCTCATGAATTATACTCGTTTGAAATTAAGGGTGTCATTGAAGCCTAACCTTTGGTATGAACCCTCTTAAATGTAGATTTCTCGGGCTTCGAAGGTGAACATTAAGTAGTTAAGACGACGTGAAGGTATGTAAAGCTAACCCTTCTTTCTTAAGGCATGATCCCATTGTTGTATACCTTCACGTGTAATATATAATGTTTTCCACGATGACTTCACTCCTAGAATCACTAAAGCTCATAGTTCTCAATACTCTCATGATGTCATTGATTCCATCCTATAGTAGTTGATCCTCTAAGGATATATATATAAAGCAATGTTGTAACACCGAGTCCCTTTATGGCCGGGTATGCTTAGCACCGAGTCCTACATGGCTGGGTATGCTTAACATTGAGTACTATATGGCCGGGTATGATATCTATGGTGCACACTACTGATCAGTTGGGTATGAATAACATCGAATCCTAATGTGGCTAGATATGCTTCACACCGAGTCCTATTATGGTCGGGTATGTCACACACCGAGTCCTATTAAGGCCCAGTAGGCTATAATGATGAAGCTATTTATTTATATTTGTATATATATATTTGTATATGTATGGAAAGTCTTCTTTAAATAAAGGGGTAAGTAAATATGATGAACATCCCAAGAGGTACAAATGGCTATCCTATCTCATGTTATCATTCATGCTTTTATCATGTTATTGCTTATGCCTTACATACTTAGTACATTGTTCGTACTGACGTTCTTTTGTTATAGACGCTGCGTCATGCCCGCAGGTGGAGAGGGAGATAGAATCGACCCATAGGATGCTTTATCAGAGATTTTCTAGAGGAGCTCCATTTGATTTGGAGCTGCAGCTATTGGTACTATTCTTTTGTGTAAATACATGGGCATGGCGGGGCCCTGTCCCGTCGTTGTGATGATACTGACTCTTTCTAGAGGCTCGTAGACAGTTATGTATAGCTAGATGTCTCTTAGACTTGTCGACGCATATTTTTGTATATCATTTTGTTAGGCTTATCGGCCTGTGTATATATATGGGCATAGTGTTGATGTTGATATAAAAGTGCCTTAGCCCGATGAAAATTTTGTCATTGATGCATAGAGATTATAAGTAGGCCATATGGCTCACCTAGATATGATTGTAGAAGTATGATGAAGGGTGCTTGGTGGGTTAGCTCCGGGTGCCCGTCATGGCCCTCCGGTCGGGTCATGACACTTGGTCAGTGAGATAGATATGCCAAGCCTATGAGTCAATAAGAAAGATTGCCTTGCCGACGGGTCAATGAGACAGATTGCTTGGCTGACGGGTCAGTGAGACATTTTCTTTAGCCTGGCCACTTAGTCAGTGAGATTTTTCAGTTGCTTGGCCACTTGGTCACTAAGATATGCATTATTATTATATTGCATTTCACATGAGAAAGATCAAGTGAGTTATTTCAGGGTATTCCTTGACCTCCAGATTATATTGTTTAGTTCAGTTATTTTATTGCCTTACATACTCAGTACATTATTCGTAATGACATTCTTTTATTTGTGGATGCTGCGTTCTTGCCCGCAGCTAGACAGAGAGACGGTATGGTTCTTTTGGGTATAGATGGGTATGGCGGGGTCTTGTCCCGTCCTTATTGTGTTATGCACTCCAATAAAGGCTCATAGACAGATATGTACAGTCAGATGTTCCATGACCTTCTCGGTCTTTGTTTGTTGTATCATCATTTCGGTAGCCTTGTCGGCTTGTATACTTGGGATCAGCCTGATAACGTACTTATATTATCTTTTGGGCTTGTGTCCCATACAACTTATGGTATTTATGAGTTAGTATTATGGCCCACTCAGGAATGGATATGAGATGCATGTATATTTAGTGGTGCTCGGGAGGTTATCTTCGCGTGCCCGTCATGGACCTCCGGTTGGGTTGTGACACTATCAATATCAATTGTACCACACATGGACACATATCACAATATCACGAACTAATCACTTTCTTCCTTACACGACAATACCCATTAAATGAGAGATACAGTTTCACATTAAGGTAACTCAATAACAAGTCTAGTGTTACATCCTAAAAATTTCGTGTTTTGGCATGGTGAGTAAACTAACGTAAGCCTAAAAGCGAATGTGAAGCCCTTATAAGGTTCAGAATCTTATCCAAAAATTCAAAGTATGTACCTTAAGGTTTTAGGGTCATATGAAGCGGATGAAGTAAGTTTGTTGAAAGATTGAAAATTTGAATCATGTTTTGGGAAGGTTTCATATTATTTGAGTTATGCATTGTGTGGTGATGCCTTGAATGGGGAGCTATAAGGCCCCTTATATGGTTAATGAAGTTTTACTAATCGAAAAGTACGCATTTCCGCGAAATCAGGAAAATAGGGCAATATGACATACTGGATGCCAACGTGCCAAATTGGCTGGTCTCACTGCCCATTATCCTCCCATGGGTGAGGAGGGGAGGTGCGGTTGCACACTCAGTGCGCTGAGCCGCATCTCCGCCACACACTCAAGCGGGGGGGGGGGGGGGGGGGGGGGGGGGGGGGTTAAAAGCCTCTTTAAGTCCCAAAAGATCCCATTTTTTATATCCACCTCCCACACTCTTCTCTACACATTAAAATAATGTTCTTGAGAGTTCTTGAAGGTTCACCAATGTTCTAAACCTTTCCATATCATCAAGAGAGAATATTAACATCAAAACCTAAAAGAGAATCCATGGAAGGTGATTGTTCTTGCTTCTTTTCAAAGTTGTGATAAACTTGGCCTTGAAAGGAGTTGGGAAAGGTGAAGTTCTTCTATAATGACGTATGATCTTCCTATTATTTACATGATTGAGTTGATATAAAGGTTTAGTAACACTTGGAAAGGAAAAGAATTAAAGTGGAGAAGTTATAAAGTGTTGGAGTGAAGAAGATGATTATGAGATGAACTTGAAAAAGGGATTTTGGATGAATTTGAGATTGAATTGAATGTAGCTTCTTGAATATGATATTGTGAATGATATTATTGTTGTTTGGGAGTTGATTTGTGATTTGGTGGAAGTTGACAAAATTGGGGAAATGCTGCCCAAATTTCGTTAGTTCATGAATTGCATTAGTTTGAACTTAAAAGTGTTTTCAAGACTTAACCTTGGTATGAATCCTCCTGAATTTAGATTTTTCGAACTTTGGGAAAGAACGTTAAGTAGTTAAGAAGACGTAAAGGTATGTAAGGATAACCCTTCTCTCTAAAGGCATGTTTTCCTTGTTTTGAACCTGTATGTGATATCAATATCCATGATATTCCTACTCCTATAAATGCTATAAACTCATAATTCTCGAGATGCTCTTGATAATGTTGACAATGTCCTAATCCTAGAGATGCTAGAAGTTCATAACTTCTAATATTCTTGAAATACTTCTGGAGAAAGCTCTTCATAGTGATGACGGTGATTCAATAATAGAAATCGGGGGTTTACCGACTTTATATCACCCCGATAGTGTTGTAATGTTTCTCTCGAATACTTATGTATGTCATAAATATATGAAGCTATGTTGTGACACCGAGCCTATGTGGCCGGGTATGATATCTATTGTGCGTACAACATTGCGGTTGGGTACGGACAACACCGAGCCTTGTTATGGCCGGGTATGGATGACACCGAACCAACATGGTCGGTTGTGGTATCATTGCATGTACATGTATGGAATGTTTTCCTTAGAGAAAGGTTGAGTGCGCGTGATGAACGTACGCATGATGAACGTCTTAAGAGGTATTTGAGGTATAAATGATTCGTTTATCTTATGTTGTTCTTCATATTTCTATCATGTTTTCTATTCATGCCTTACATACTCAGTATATTGTTCGTACTGACATCCCTTTTTGTTTGTGGACACTGCGTTCATGCCCGCAGGTAGAAAGAGAGACAGACTCGACCCTTAGGCTGCTTCACCAGAGATTGCATAGAGGTGCTCCATTTTATCCGGAGCCACAATAGTTGGTATTATTCTTTTGGTGTACATATATGGGTATGGCAGGGTCCTGTCCTGTCTTTATGATTTTATGTACTCTTTGTAGAGGCTCGTAGACAGTTGTGTATAGCTAGATATCTCTCAGCCTTGTCAGCTCATATTTTGTATATCATTTTGATAGTCTTGTCGGCTTGTGTATATATATGGGCATAGTTAATAATGTTGATATAAAAGTGCCTTAGTCCGATAGAATTTGTATTATCGATGCATAGAAATTACGAGTTGGCCATATGGCTCACCTAGATATGATTATGAAAGTATGATGATAGGTGCTCGGCAGGTTAGCTCCGGATGCCCATCATGGCCCTCCGGTTGGATCGTGACAAAAGTGGTATCAGAGTAATTCGTCGTAGGGTGTGTACGAGTCGTGTCTAGTAGAGTCTATTTTATGGGTGTGAAGTGCGCCACACTTATAAACAGGAGGCTGCAGGCATTTAGGAATGAATGACCTTCTTCTTTATTTTAGATCGTCCGATTGAGCCGTGATATAAGAATTTCTCTTTCCTTATCGGTGTGTTATGTTTTCAGCGATGCCCGTAAAGAGAAAAGTTACAGCAGCCCAAAAGGGCAAGACAGTGGCAGGAAGGCAGACTGAGATTTTACCGCCCACAAATATAGAAGAGGGTGTGTCCCAGAATGAGGTTCCATCTCAGTTCTCCTATACTCCACCTACTTCAGAGTAACATGAAGGAGCCTCAGCTCTAGCTCTAGCACCCCCAGTTCCTCCACCATAGGCCTCAGGCCAAAAAGTGATAGAGGCCATCCATTTGCTGACTCAGTTAGTCGCCGCTCAGGCTTAGCGGAAAGGTATAGGTCATGGTGATAGAGCGGTCAGTGCCAGAGCCCGCGATTCTATTAATTTAAACTCTCCAGAATACATTGGGTCAAAACCGGATGAGGATCCGCAGGGCTTCATAGATGGAATGGTGAGAATATTGCTGGTGATACATGCTTCGGATGTTGAATCAGTAGATTTGGCTTCCTATAGATTACGGGATGTTGCGGTTCATTGGTATATGGTTTGGATGTCTTCTAGAAGAGTCAGCCCACCTCCACCGGTATGGCAAGAGTTTGTAAACGCTTTCCTCTGACACTACTTTCCGCCAGAGATACGACGGGCCAGAGCTGATAGGTTATTGAATCTTAGATAGGGAAGTATGAGTGCCCTAGAGTATATCCTCTATTTTAATTCTTTGGCCAGGTATGCTCTGGCTATGGGAGATGATATGGGAGATCACGTGCACTGGTTTGTGAGTGGCTTAGGGCCACTTTTGGGGGATAAGTGCTTGACTGCCTCACTTTCGGACGGTATGGATATTTCTCGCATTCAGCCCCGTGCCCAAAATTTAGAAGAATGGAAACAACAACAAAAGAGTGTGCGTGAGCATGATAGGGGTTATAGTAAGAGGGCAAGATCCTCGGGTTCGGCTAGTGAGTTTAGAGGAGGGCAGAGGCAATAGTATTCAAGGCACTCAGGCCATTCAGCGACTAGTGCACCTCCACAATTTGCAAACCAGAGATTTGATAGACCTATTCACTCTAGACCGGCTCATGGCTTCAGAGCTTCATGTTCTCAGTACAGGGGTTATTCAAGCCAGATGAGACCACCCTTACCCCAATGTACTCAGTGCGGTAGGCTACATTGGGGACAATGCTGATTAGGTTCAGATATTTGCTATGCCTACGGTCAGCCAGGCCATATCATGCGTGACTATCCATCGATAGATCGTAGGGGTAGGGTCCAACCCACCAGATTAGCAGCTGGGTTTTTTTTATCATATATACGTCCTTCGGGGCAAGGCTCACAGACACCATCTGGTCGTGGTAGAGGTAGAGGAGGAGCGCCCGGTTCTAGTGGTCCTAGGCATCGTATTTATGCTCTGGCGGGGCGACAGGATCTTGAGTCTTCACCCGATGTTGTCACAGGTATATTATCGGCATCTTCTCATGATGTTTATGCATTGATTGATCCAGGTTCTACATTGTAATGTATTACTCCTTATATTGCTGATCGTATTGGGGTGAAAGTGGAACCAGTTAGGCCTTTTGAAGTGTCTACACCCATCGGAGAGCCAGTAATAGCTAGTCGGGTACATAGAAATTATGTGGTTGTGGTTTGTGACCACCATACTATGGCCGATCTACATGAGTTAAAAATAGTAGATTTTGATGTCATTATGGGTATGGATATGTTGGATTCTTGCTATGTGAATATTGATTGTAGAACAAAAATAGTTCGTTTCCCGTTTCCGTGAGAACCAGATTTAGAGTGGAAGGGAAATACAACATCTCCGAGAGGTAGGTTTATTTCTTGTTTCAAGGCAAGAAAAATGATTTCCAACGGTTACATTTATCATTTAGTCAAGGTTGATGATATAGAGCCTAAGTTGCCAACTCATAAATCTGTCCCTGTGGTGAATGAGTTTGCAGATGTGTTTCTAGATAAGCTTCCAGGCCTTCCACCCCAACGAGAGATTGATTTCGCTACTGATGTGCTACCGGATACCAAGCCCATATCTATTTCTCCTTATAGAATGGCTTCTTTAGAGTTGAAAGAGTTGAAGGAGCAATTGAAAGATTTGCTTGAGAAAGGATTTATTAGGACAAGTTTGTCGCCGTGGGGAGCACCTGTATTGTTTGTAAGAAACTGATAATAACGAGGTTAGGGAGATCCCAAATTTATAATTAAAATATAAGAAGTGCGGAAGCAAATATAGAAAAGAATCGAAAAACTAGAAAATAAAAGATATGGGAAATTCGAAGGAACAATCCACGAATTTCCAAGAACGTTAGTTCTAAAGTCTTGACAAGATCCAAGTAACAACGTATAGATTTATAGGAAGAAATCTAACGCCTTTACTTGAGATAACAAATCAAAAACAGTAGATTAGGATCCTGACCGCTTTGTGAGTAACTTAAGACAACAATTAGTATTTAGAACTAACCGCCTTCGAAAGAATACCAAAAAGAAATCAAAGATATCAAGGAAGAAATTATCTTACTACCTTGAACTAGGAACTAGTTAGGTTGAAAGATAAATCCTAAAGTAATGCCACAAAGGTTCAAAAGAACTCTCAATATAATATATTCTTCAAAATCTGATTTACAATGGATGACAATCACCCCTATATATAGTTGTAAAGGAAGGAACTAGTCCAAATAGAAATAAATGGGAATTATCTTCCCTAGAAACATAGAAGACTTCCCACACTAGGACCAATGTAGTCAACATAGATTAAAACAACCTAGAAGACTACCCACACTTGGACCAATGCAAGTCAACATAGATTAAAACAACAATTAATTATTTATTCTAGAAACTAATTTGGGCCAATTTGGGCTGCTGGAAACTTCTTCTTTTGGGGCTGATTTGGGCCTCATTTCATCTCACTTTGGACTTTAATTTGGGCCTCCAAATAAGTGTAAGACTTGAGGAAAAAATCTGAATTGGGCTGGAGCTCTTCTTCCATCACAAGACACTTTTGAATTGTTGATTGCAGCCCATTAAGCTTGTCTTGCAATTTCCTCGTTTGAGATCTTGTCATGGGTCTTCTTGGAACTTCCATATCTTCATCCACGTCCTTCAATAATTCTGAGCTACCATGGATGCTATCAGAAACAAAGATGACTCCTTATGAATGTGAATTGATTACAGGTAGTTGAACAAGGTGACGATCAAGGATAAATATCTGCTCCCAAGAAATGATGATTTATTTGATCAGTTGCAGGGTGCCGAATGTTTCTCAAAAATAGACTTGAGATCGGGGTACCACCAGGTGAGAATTAGGGATAAATATATTCCTAAGACGGCCTTCAGAACTAGATATGGTCATTTTTGAATTTCGGGTAATGCCATTCGGAATAACTAATGCACCAGCGTTGTTCATGGATTTGATGAATAGTGTGTTCAGACCTTTTCTTGATTTGTTTGTGATTGTGTTTATCGACGATATCTTGGTATACACCATATCTAAGGCAGAGAACATAGAGATCACTTATGAACTATCCTTAGAGTTTTCCGGCTCGGGACCTTTTCGCGAAATTTTCAAAATGTGAGTTTTGGTTGAATTATGTGACCTTTCTGGGGCATATTATTTCAGCTGATGGCATTTGAGTCGATACCCAGAAGATTGAAGCTGTAAAGTCTTGGCCGAGACCTACTACACCTACGGAGGTTCGTAGTTTTCTAGGTTTGGCAGGTTATTACAGAAGATTTGTAGAATGCTTTTCTTCTATTTCTGCACCATTGACGAAACTGACTCAGAAATCAGCTAAATTTCAATGGAAGGATACTTGTGAGCGCAGTTTTCGGGAGCTGAAGGATAGATTGACTCCGGCCCCGGTTCTGACACTTCCTGAAAGGTTGGAGGGCTATGTTGTTTATTGTGATGCTTGAGGAGTAGGGTTATGTTGTGTGTTGATGCAGCAAAGTAAAGTTATTACTTATGCTTCAAGGCAGTTGCGGAACCACGAGAAAAACTTTCCAACCCACGATCTTGAGTTAGCTGTGGTGATTTATGCATTAAAGATGTGGAGACATTATTTGTATGGTGTTCACGTTGATATTTATACAGATCAAAAGAGTCTCTAGCATATTTTCAAAGTGAAAGAGTTGAATTTACGGCAAAGGCGATGGTTGGAGTTGTTGAAAGATTATGATGTTAGCATTCTATATCATCTCGGGAAGGCGAATGTTATAACTGATACCCTTAGCCATAGATCTATGGGAAGCTTATGTGATGTTCAACCAGGGAAAAGAGAGTTAGCTCGTGAGCTTCAGCAGTTAGCCAGCCTCAGAGTCCAAGTAATGGACTCGAGCCATATGGGAGTTTCCATTCAGAATTCAGCTGTTTCGTCATTGGTGGTTGAGGTGAAGGAACGCCAGTATGAGGATCCCATATTAGTTCATTATAGAAATACACTTCCTCAGAAGAAGAAGTCATCCTTTGAGATTTTCGCAGATAGAGTTCTTAGATGTCGAGGCAGATTATGTGTTCCGGATGTTGCAGGATTACGTCATCAGATTTTGGAGAAAGCCCATTATTCTGTTATTCTATTCATCTGGGAATGACGAAAATGTATCATGATCTTAAATCCATATATTGGTGGGACGGAATGAAGAAAGACATAGTAGAATTTGTAGCTCAATGTCCTAACTGTCAGCAGGTAAAGATTGAGCATCAAAAGTCTGGTGGATTGTTGCACGCTATGGAAATTCCGACTTGGAAATAGGAAGTGATTAATATGGATTTTATCGCAGCCTTACCCCCGTTCTCAGCGTAAGTATGATTCTATATGGGTAATTGTGGATAGACTTACAAAGTTAGCTCATTTCATACCAGTCAGAACTACATACGCAACTGAAGATTATGCAACGCTTTATATCAAAGAAATAGTACGAATCCATGGTGTTCCAGTATCTATTATTTTTTATAGAGGGACACAGTTTATGGCTAATTTGTGGAAATCCTTCCAAGAAGGTTTGGGGACTCAAGTGAGTCTTAGTACAGCATTTCATCCATAGACTAATGGACTAGCTGAGCGCACCATTCAAACTCTTGAGGATATGTTTGTCACACCCCGAATTTATTAGGGTGTGATGGGCACCCGACCCCATACTCGGAGCCGAGCGAACCCGCTGACTCTTATTACATACTTAATTTCCTTAGACTCTTACATCAATAAAATGAAAAACATAATAAGGCTTTCAATTTCTTTTTCCATCGTACTCAAACCAAACTGATTCTGCAATCACATGGATTTAATGACATAATACAATGACACGTCGGCTGGTGGAGCCGATCACAATATCAACACTCTGTACCCACAACTCTGTCTGCAAAGTCTCTAACTTCGAACAAAACCTCATAGCATAATACGCTGACTCAGCTACACTCCAGGGCCAAATGGAGCTCGCCAACTTCGCTGGAACGTCTCTATAATAGCTTCAACTCATCTGGGTGTACCTGCGCGGCATGAAACGCAACCCCCGAAGAAAAGGGGTCAGTACGAACAATGTACCGAGTATGTAAGGCAAGAGTAGTAACATAAGATCATGGAAAAGACATAAAGAACAGTATAGAATAAGAAAATGACATGTACCTCTGTTTACCTCTTAAGGCAGATATCATGTAAGCTAACTTTCCCTCTTGAAACAACATATAAACATATACATATAAACTGCCCGACCATACAGGTACGGTGTACTTCTGTCTGAGCATACCATGAGATAAAAGAGTAACCTATACATCTGGGTGCCCCTTAGGGCGGATGCCATGCATGCTAGCTTTCTTTAAAAAAAAACATATAAATATCTGTAAGTAAGCTGTCCGTCCAAGTAGGAACGGTGTGTAAACTGCCCGTCCATATAGGATCGGTGTCTAAGCCCGCGTCCGGGCCTCCCGCGTCCGGGGTATAAACTGCCCACTATAGTGGTGTGTCTGCCCGGCCTCCCGTTGGACGACACGGTGTTATACTGCCCGGCCATGTAGGTACGGTGTCATAAAAAAAATACATATATAATTACAATGCATGCATGAGAGCCCAAGTGAAAGCTACAACTCTATCGGAGTGACGTAAGGTCAGTAACCTCCGATTTCATTATGGAATAACCATGGTCGCTTGTCTCACCTTGAAGGAACGATAATCATAAGACGAGACTATCAACGGAGAATAGCATTAAAAGAAAACATAGAATGAAATCATGGACATCATAAACGTCAATTCATATGCTTTGAAATCTTTAGAAAATAGGGTCATAACCAAGGAATAGAATTAAAGATCAAGATCTAGTCTGATACTTTCATACTCATATTGAATCCTTAACTTGAGACTCTTAGTCATGGAATCATTCTTGTCATACTCATCATAGACATTTTCTCTTCCTTAACATCATCGTTACCATTGTCATCATATAAATATTCTCATTAGAATAGTTATAACACTTATTATTTGATAAACGGAACAGTAAAGAAAATCCGAGAACAATGGGCCCACCTCGGGTCAAATGAGGCGGCGTACACAATTTACGTACGTTACATTTTTATGACGTCACTTGTGAGAGTTTTAAGGTAGTCGGGTCTCATTTGTGCAAGTTTTAGATATTTAGGCAATTCTTCCAACTATTCATGAAATGTCTAATTCAATTCTACTGAATGAAAAAGGGGTAAATTTAGACGCGGATTCCGGAGAATAGGGTTGTCCCCGAGGCTCATATCCAATCCTATTATGTCTAAGACATGCCAGAGAAGGAAGGGTAAAGCCTTACATACCTTTTTCCGCTCCTTACGCTCCTCTAAATTCAAGTTCCAATTTCTTCAAAATCTACATTTGGTCACATTTACCAAACATTAATTAGGGCATTTAGAAGTTGATTCTTAAAGTAACACTTTGTCTACCGAAATTTCGGCAGCATTTCCCCTGTAAATACACCGTCCCCAAGAATCTATCTTGGCCAATTTCAATCAACAACAATCCGGGAATTCAACCCGGCCAAACCAACAACAATGCTAGCAATTTATTCTAGCAACACTCCAACATTCAATTCAATT
Organism: Lycium barbarum; assembly: GCF_019175385.1. Lineage (NCBI taxonomy): Eukaryota > Viridiplantae > Streptophyta > Magnoliopsida > Solanales > Solanaceae > Lycium > Lycium barbarum. The sequence continues at coordinate 74,066,724 of NC_083339.1, forward strand.
CAACTCAATTCAATTCAACAACCCCAACCTTACAATCTTCCAACCACATCCTTTACTTCTAAATTCATGAGTTATACACTAACAACATTACCTTCCATGCATGCAAGAACATTATGTCCAATTTACATAACCCTCTAAAACAAGTCTCCAACTACTACAACTTTATTAAGATCATTAAGCTTTTATTCGCAACATAAAATCCACAACACAACAACCAAAGTACTAAATAAAATCAATTCACTTGTCTTACACAACCCCACCATTTTTGGCCACCATACCACATACATGGCCACAACTTCAACATGCATGATCTCATGTTCTTCATCCATTTTACATTATGGAATTCGCAACACAAAAATCAAACTACTAAAATAAAGTTAATTCATCATTTCTACACAACAATTACTCCATTCGGCCAACACCATACATACACATACTTCATGAATTTCATTCATTTCCACATGCTACAACATACATAAACATCCATAACATGTAAAAGATCATGAATTCTTACCTTCTCCTCTTATCTTCCTTCTTGGCCAAGATTGTAACTTTCAAGAATTTGTGTTTTTCTTGCTCCAATGAACACTCTACTTTGCTAAGGACCCTTCAATTAGTTGTTTGGCTAGGAGAGAATAATATTTGGTGAAAAATTATCCAAGGTTTTTGTTGGTGGGGAGGGGGACGAACAACCCCTTAGTCTTTCTCCTTTTTTTTTTTTTTTTTTTTTGTTGTTGTTCTTGCTTGTCTTGAATTAAAGGGTAAGCTCTCATATATATATATATATATATATATATATATAAGTAATTCCTTAAGCATGTGAGGGGCACATGCCTCTCTCTCAATTTCTCTAGAAATTTCTTTCTTTTTTCTTGAATTTTTCTAAATTGGTCAAAGAAGACTAATTGTCTTCTTATGCAAGCTTTGACCCCATGTGTTTTTATTATTTACAATTAGCCCCCCACTTAATATGAAATGGCCACATGTCTCCCTTTCTTTCTTTTCCTAGAGTTTTCTTCTCTTTTTCTTGAATTTTTCTTAAAGAAATAAAAGATGACTCATTATCTTACCATGTACACTTTGGTCCATATATTTCCATCACATGGCCAATATGCCCTTTTTGGAACCTTCATGAACTCCTTTTGTAAAATTCCCGTTTTGCCCCTCGACTTTCCTCAATATTACCATTTCACCCCTAGCCTTCCACATTATTACCATGTACCATTTTGTGAGTTTCTTTTTTTACCCTTAACCTTTCTCAATATTTCCATAACACTAATGTTCATAAATAATATTCATAACCACATGTACGTTAAAATAATTTTTTTGAAAATGGTCTCGCCCTTAACTTTCCACGACAACTTTGAAATATCCAAGCATACAAAATACGGGCTATAACAATGTTACGGGCATGTGTGCTAGATTTTGGAAGTAGTTGGGATGATCACTTACCACTTATAGAGTTTGCATACAACAATAGTTATCATTCTAGCATCTAAATGGCCCCGTATGAGGCTTTATATGGGCGCAAGTGCAGATCATCAGTTGGGTGGTTCGAAGTGGGTGAAACTAAGCTAATAGAGCCAGACTTGATGCAACAAGCCATGGAAATGGATAAGCTTATTCATGATCCATTATTAACCACTCAGAGTCGTCAGAAATTGTATGCAGACAATCGCCAATTAGATTTAGAGTTCCAAGTGAATGATTGGGTATTCTTGAAGATGTCGGCGATGAAAGGCATCATGAGGTTTGGTAGAAAGGGCAAGCTTATCCCTCGGTATATTGGGCATTATCAGATTGTACGCAAGGTAGGCCAGGTGGCTTATGAATTAGATCTATCTTCGGATTTAGAGTCAGTCCATCTGCTTTTCCATGTATCGATGTTTCATAAGTACCTGTAGATGATGTTCAGGTCACGGAGCAACTATCCTACGAAGAAATTTCCATTGCTATTCTAGATAGACAAGTTCGGAGACTCAGAACCAATGATGTAGCTTCTGTTAAAGTCTTATGGGGAAACAATAATAGGGAAGAAATGACTTGGGAACACCTCGGAAATTTCCCCGTGAACGTACAACGAATAGACTAACAAAGAATACGAGTACATGATGTTTTAATAAGAAGGGAACAATGTTTGACGACCCTGAGTAAGATTTCAAAGGTAATTGCAATAAGAGATAGGTTATGCTCCACAACGACTACTTATAGGTCCTGAAAATGTGAAAAGTTGTAGATTTGCACTTTGGCCCAGTCGATCGTAAAATGAAATACGAACCGTAAAGTGGTATACGGCCCGTAAACTACCATGTCGTATTTCAACTTACAAAACTTCAACTTTCTGCCAAATGATCAAATGGTTAAATACGACTTGGAATACCGATTGTAAATTGAAATACGGCCCGTAAACTGTGATCGTCAACCACCATGATCCCCAGCATTCCTTTATGGTTTTGTTATGCTTAAATACGACCACGAAATATGGCCCGTAAACTAGAATACGGACCGTAAACTGGGTTTACGGCCACTGTGCACTTCAACTACTGTTCATTCTGGATAAGATTTTAAGCCATTAAAAGGACACCCAAGCTCATTAAATTCATTTCATTTTCCACGATGCTTCTCTCTAGAAACCTCTAGAATACTCTCCACTCTTCATTACAAGAAAATCAAAGGAAATCCATGATCAATAACACCAAATCCATGAAACAAAGTGTATGAAACCTAGCTAAAGTTCATCTCTCTCAGGAAAACCCAAAGGAAACGAAGTAGGGTTTTGGAACTAGAGGACTAATTCCATTCAAGGTTTGTTCAACCATCATCTAAGGTAACTTTCATGACTAAACCATGTTGTTTAAAGTATTGGAAGGTTAATATACTTGAATTGTAGAAAGACATAGGAAATGGGTCATTAATGAGTGAATCGTGAATGTTGGTGTGTTGTGATTATGAACATGTTATAAATGACATCTAGACCACATAATGAGTATCATATATGAGGAAACGCGATAGTGAGCTATAACCATAAATGTGGAGAAATTGAAGAGAAATGATGGATTGTGGTCAATGTATATAAATGATGATTGTTGATTGCGATATTGTGAATGTTGTTGTGAGCGTGTGGGAGTTGATATAGAATGTGGGGAAAGTAGTATAAAAAAAGGAAGTGCTGTCTAATTTTCTCTAGAAATAGTAGCGCGTTCTTATAGTCGACTAACTAACGTTAGTACGAATTCTCTTGAAGGTAGAACGTGACATTGAAGGAGAACAAGCGAACGCTAGGCTAATTAGACGACAAAGGTATGTAAGGCTTATCCCTTCCTTCAAAGGCATGAATCTTCCATGTTTTTCCATGATCCTCCTATATGATGGAACTTATGAGTCCGCAAACATACTAAACTACATTCGAGCATGATAGTGATGATGATGAGTTAAAGTATAGCGATTCGAGAGTTCATGATATAATGATCCTATAACATTGATGATGATATTATTGCTCACACTCACCTTATGCATTATTTCCTTCAAGGTGAGGCAGGATACTCGTAAATGTTCATAATATAATCGGGGGTTTACGACCTTACGTCACCCCGACATAGCCATGGTTGCCTTCAAAGTCTAATGTATGCTACTATGCTAAATGGGAAATTGATAGCAACCAAGAAAGCTTAATTTTCGTTGAAGACTAAAAAATATCAAGTTGCTTTAATAGGCTTCATTTGGTAATGACATGTCATGTAATGGAGGAATAGCTCCAGCCCAAAGGAGATCTTTAGGGAAAGTCATAATACTAATTGGAGGCCCCAATTCAAAACCAAGATGAGTTAGATTATGGCCCAAAACATGCCCAAAGAAGGAACAAGTTCAGCAGCCCATACTTGTGTTTCTAGAAGATCATTTAATGCTATGTTGACTACATTTAATGTTTTTAATGAACAAAGTGTTGGTGGTCTTATATGCACATTGGAACAAATGTTTGGTGGTCTTCTATGCACATTGGAACAAATGTTGGTGGTCTTCTATGCACTTTGGAACAAAGAATTGGTGGTCTTCTATGCAGCTTGGAAATTGCACCTTAATTAATTTGGTTTGACCAACTTTAATGTCTAGAATGTTCTTTATTTTATTTAGGGTGGCAGCCACCATTTCTCCTATATAAAGGGGTGCTTTCTTATTCATTGTAACTAAGTTTGAATATTAATAATATTAGCCTTGTGCTTGTATAGAACTTTGAGGTTCTCTTTTGGGTTATGCCCTTTTTGTTCTACCTTGAACCGCAACTCGGATTCTTCGATGGTAAGATTCCTTGTTTGAGTTCCCTCCCTCCATTTCTTCTTCTTCTTAATTGATTCAACTCTTTCTTTCACTATTAAACAACGTTTTAAGTATCAAATACTTGAACTTGTGTTCTTCTTTCTCAAGAATCAATTCTTCCCCCTTTCTAATTTTCAATTCTAAAGTCTTCCGCTAACCGCGTCGTTATCAAGTGGTATCAGAGCTTTGGATGGTTGAGAATTCCTATACTCACCCGATCTATTGATTTGAATTCTAAATACCAAAAAAAAAAACTGAAAAAATACTGTAGCACGTGAACAGTAGCAAAAAAAAAGTTAGAAAAAAAAAACTGCTCAAGTGGACAGTGCCGTGAACAGTACTCTCTAAGTTTTCTTTACTTATTCTTGATTTCTTCAATCCTTTATCTTGTGATTTGTTGACTTTAAATTATTGGGAAACCCATTGTGGTTGTTATCTCTTGAAAATCTCATTAGTTTTAAAGATTCTTTGACTAAAACTCATCAAGGAACTCAAAAGTCACATTGAGGAGTGCAAGATCATTACAATACATTTGTATCCAAACTCATTGATATGTTCTAAATCTTTTCTTGAAAGTGTTTATTTCTTGCATTTGGTTTTCTTTATGTTCTCTTACTAGATACTTGAAGTATTTGTCCATACTTAGAGTTGTCTAGTAATTTTGTGTCTATTTCTTTGTTTCGTGCTAATTTGTTCCGTGTTTTTTTCTCTCTATTTTCATTGTGTATTTCTTGTTTCCTGTCAGTTTAAGTTTTTGTTGTCCTTTTCTTTGTTTGATATAAACTCCATTCTTGAGGTGTTTGAGTTGCTGGTTTATTGAAGAACTTCGAGGAGCAGCCCTTGAGTGGTAAAAGGCGAGAGTTGTGAGATTCTTTGAGGGTAAAAGCCTACTTGTGTGATACACGAGTGTTGAGAGTCACTACTTGAGTGATGTAAGGGTGTGATGCTTTTGGTGAGGTCATTTTGCTTCTAACAATTTTTTTGTTTGTAATTAAGCAATTTGCAGGTCTTTGGGAGGTTGTGGAGATCCATGGATACCAAAAGAAAGGAAGAAGATAAAATATTAAAAGAAAGAGATGAAAATGACTTTTACTGGTTACGAAAACTCTATGAAGCAATGAAGAAAGAAAATGATGAGTGGGATGAAAGAAAGAAGAAACAACATAATTCCAAAAAAACATCTTCAAACTATCCTTCATCTAATGAGGGGGAGTTGAAGCACAAGGCGTATGAAAAGAAGGACCAAAGGGACACATCAAGTGCTTGTAGAAAATCAAAAATCAGAGTTGATGTTAAAAGTCCTCCAAAAGATAGTAGAGGAATTCTTGGCAAGTATGTGGGTGCTTATGATACTTCAAATAACATATTCTTCCAAGGAAAGCAAGGGAGTGTTTCTTCATCAGTTGGATCCTTTTTCAATTCAAACAAAAGTGAGGATGAGCTACAAAAGAAAGAGAGAAGTAAGGGTGAGAAACTTGACAACTCAAGAGAGGAAAAAGTAGAGGAAGTGATGAATGAAGAGAGTGAGTTGTCAAGAACTGGAAATGAGTGGACAGAATCGAGTGAAGTGCGTTTGGGAGGTAAAATAGAGGGTGAACAAAAGCACTTGAGAGATGATAGAAAAGAAGTGCTTAAAAGAAAAGAGTGCATAAGTGTGAAAGGATCTTGTTCAAGCTCTAACCTTTTAACTCATTCTTTTTCTAGTATTTGTGCTCCAAATGTGCAGGTTGTTGAAGAAGAACCCATTGAAGTGTTGGAACAACAATTGAAGGAAGAATCTAGCTTCAAATGGGATTTGAAAGTAGCAAAGGCTGATGATTTGTGGAAACAATTGCAAGTAGAAGACAAAGTTGAGCTTGATGATCTCATGTGGTATGACCTTATCGATGATCTATTTGTAGATGCAAACAAAATTGAACTTGTACCACAATTTGTTGAATCAAGGGTTTTAGGTGAAGATATAACTCAAATTGAGAGTGAACATAACTTTTTTTGTTGTTCTTCTCACGTGAGCAGTCTGCCACAATGTGGTGAAAGTGGGAAACGAGATAAGTTGAGTGAACAAATCCAAGAGAATTTGAGAAAGGATTAATCTTGTTCATATGCTAATAAACTAACTCTTTCTTGTTTTAGTCTTTTATCTCCTTTCATGCAGAACATTGAGGATGAACTTTGTGTAAAGGATGATGACAGCTCACTTGAAGAAGACAGTCTCATGGGTCAAGGTTTTAAAGTGTGGGATAACCCATTGTGGGATGATACTAAACATGAGTTTACTGTACATTTTTGTCCACTTTGGGATTCCAATGAAGGAAGCAAAGGTGATGAAGTTTCCAATGAAGACATTGAGACACATGAAGCTTTTGGTGCCGTAGATATTGAGAAAGTTGAGCTAGGTGCAGAATGTAGTAGCTCAAGTGTGGAAAAGGACAAGTGCTCACATGTTTTCAACTTCACAATATCTTTATCTTGTTTTCTAGATCCTTATTTGCAGGTTCATTCCAAGCCACTTCACAAGAAAATAACTTTTGATCCATATCATGACCATGGTATATTGAATGGTGAGGTTAAGTTGTTTAGAAAGAGAAAATATGGTATGTTTTCTTGGTATTCATATGCTTTTGGTCTGGCTAATGATCCTCTACTGTTTAAAGAGCTAATGAATTGTGTTTTTAGTTCTTGTGTTGGAAATTACATTGTTCTATTAGATGATGTAATGCTTGGATATTTAAAAGGGGTGTTTGTGCATAAAAGAACTAAGTGGGTTAAGTAAGTGGTTGCATGGTCACTACCTTGTGTTGTTTTTACCAAATGCTTGTTTTGTTTCCTTTGTTTGCTCCCTACGTATTGTGATTATCATGTTGGTTGCAGGTCAATGTCAAGATTCGCGGACGAATCTTCTTTAAGAGGGGGAGAATGATAGCAACCATGGAGGCTCAAATGCATTAAGGAGCAAAAACGGTCACCACCAAGATTCGGGACGAATCTTCTATAAGAGGGGGAGAATGATAGCAACCAAGAAAGCTTATTTTTCGTTGAAGACTAAAAAATATCAAGATGGTTTAATGGGCTTCATTTGGTAATGACATGTCATGTAATGGAGGAATAGCTCCAGCCCAAAGGAGATCTTTAGGGAAAGTCTTAATACTAATTGGAGGCCCCAATTGAAAACCAAGATGAGTTGGATTATGGCCCAAAACATGCCCAAAGAAGGAACAAGTTCAGTAGCCCATACTTGTGTTTCTATAAGATCATTTAATGCTATGTTGACTACATTTAATGTTTTTATTGAACAAAGTGTTGGTGGTCTTCTATGCACATTGGAACAAATGTTTGGTGGTCTTCTATGCACATTGGAACAAATGTTGGTGGTCTTCTATGCACTTTGGAACAAAGAATTGGTTGTCTTCTATGCAGCTTGGAAATTGCACCTTAATTAATTTGGTTTGACCAACTTTAATGTCTAGAATGTTCTTTATTTTATTTAGGGTGGCAGCCACCATTTCTCCTATATAAAGGGGTGCTTTCTTATTCATTGTAACTAAGTTTGAATATTAATAATATTAGCCTTGTGCTTGTAGAAACCTTTGAGGTTCTCTTTTGGGTTATGCCCTTTTTGTTCTACCTTGAACCGCAACTCGGATTCTTCGATGGTAAGATTCCTTGTTTGAGTTCCCTCCCTCCATTTCTTCTTCTTCTTAATTGATTCAACTCCTTCTTTCACTATTAAACAACGTTTTAAGTATCAAATACTTGAACTTGTGTTCTTCTTTCTCAAGAATCAATCCTTCCCCCTTTCTAATTTTCAATTCTAAAGTCTTCCGCTAACCGCGTTGTTATCAGAAATGATGTAAAGTCATGGTATGACTACAAGATGTTCAATAATGCTAGTTTATATGCCTATGTTATGTATGAACATGTCAGGCTATGATAAGATTATGATACGTTCATGAAATGTGCAATAGTGATGGGTTATGATTGATTATATGATGATAAAATTCCACCGCGCCAAAATAGCCGGGCATGTCACCGCTAAGGTGGGCTGCATATGGTTCCACCGTGCCTAGATGGCCGGGCATGTCACCGCTAAGGCGGGCTGCGATGTTACACCGAGCCTAGAGGGCCGGGCATGATCACCACTGGTGGGAGGCATATGATGGTTACACGGACGCGAGATAACGATAAGGATTGTGATGTGACGAGATATGTGATGTGATGACATATGTACCATGATTACGTAAAATATGATATATGTACGAAATGTATTTGCTTATGACACTCTTGCAGGTTAAATCTTTCTCTTATTGCTCACGATCCTCCTATTATATTTATTTCATTCTTGTCTTACATACTCAGTACAATATTCGTACAGACGTACGTTTCCTTTGGACGCTGTGTTCATGCCCACAGGTAGACAGGGAGGTGAGCTCGAGCCAGACTCGTAGGAGCTGTTAGCCGATTGAGAGCACTCCTTTATTCTGGAGGTGCTTGGTTATTATTTTGTGTATATTTGTATATGTGGGCACAACGGGGTCCTGTCCCGTCTACATGTCTAGTACTTCAGTAGAGGCTCGTAGATACGCAGGGTAGGTTATGTGGTTTCAGGAGGTTGCCATCATGTATATGTATACATATATTATTTTGGTAGCCTAATGGCTTATGCATATAAAAGAGTAATTATGTTTCCATATGAAATATGATTTTCTTATCATTTGAGTATAAAAGTTGATAAAAGAGCATTAAATGTGTAAGATGAGTAGCAGAATGAGTGGTGCTCGGTGGCTAGCCCTAGGTACCCGTCACGACCCTTAGTTGGGTCGAGACAAAAGTTGTATCAGAGCAGTTCAGTCCTAGGAAGTGTCTACGAGCCGTGTCTAGTAGAGTATTGTTTATGGTGTGTTGCGCGCCACATCAATAAACAAGAGGCTACAGGGAATTTAGGAACAATGACCATCTTTCTTCTCATGAGATCGTGCGGTAGAGCCGTGTATAAGATTTTATCCTCCCTAATAGTGTGTTATGATTTCAGAATGCCGCCAAAGGGAAAGGCTACAGCCACGCAGAAGGGCAAGACTACGGCAAAGAGGCGGGTAGAAAGAGAGTCTCCGATGAATATAGAAGAAGGAGAATCACATAATGAGGCCTTGTCTTATACTTCTTCTACCCCGCCTAATGTGGAAGAACAAGGAGGAGCTCCAGCTCCAATCCCTCCACCGGTTGCTTCGGGTCAATAAGTGACCGAGGCCATTCAATTATTGACACAATTGGTCGCCGCACAGGCACAACGACAAAATGCGAGTTCAAGTTATTAGGCAGCTAGTACTCGAGCCCGTGATTTTATGAGTCTAAATCCTCCGGAATTCTTCGGGTCAAAGCCGGATGAAGACCCGAAAAGTTTCATAGATGAGATGTTGAAGACATTGAAGATTGTCCATGCCTCCGAAACTGAATCCGTGGAGTTGGCATCTTATAGACTTCGGGATGTGGCAGTTTTATGGTACAACAACTGGGTATTATCAAGAGGAGAGAATGCGCCTCCTCCGGTTTGGCAAGAATTCGTGGATGCATTTATTCGTCACTATTTGCCACCCGAGGTCCGCCGAGCTAGAGCGGATAGATTTCTACGTCTGAGGCAAGGAAATATGAGTGCTCGGGAGTATAGCATGCAATTTAATTCTTTGGCTAGATATGTCCCGGCTATGGTGGCCGACATGGGAGATAGTGTACATAGGTTTGTGAGTGGCTTGGGGCCACATTTATTCAAGGATTGCTTGACGGCCTCTTTGCAAGAAGGGATGGATATTCCACGACTACAAGCCCATGCCCAGAACTTAGAGGGACGGCAACAACCACAAAGGGGTGATCGCGACTGTGATAGAAGACAAAGCAAAAAAGGCTAGATCTATGGGCACAGGCAGTCATTATATAGGGGGATCGAGGCAGACCCATTCACGACATTCAGGTCAGTCAGTGACTAGTGAGCCTCCACGATTCGCGGATAGGGGATTTGATCGCTCTTTTCCTTTAGAACAGGGTCAGAGTTCGAGAGCTTCGGGTTCTCAGTTTGGGGGTGATTACAGTCAGAGGAGACCACCAGTTCCACGATGTAGCCAGTACCGGAAATTGCACTCAGGGCCATGTCGTCAGGACACGGATGCTTGTTATGTTTGTGGACAGACTGGGCATTTGATGCAAGATTGTCCCTCGCGGTATGGTAGAGGTAGGGTTCGGCCCACAGGTTCGGCAGCTGGTTCTTCCTCAGCACGCCCGGTAGGGCAGACTCCCCAGATGTCAGCAGGCCGAGGTAGAGGCAGAGGGGCAGCATCTACTTCAGGTGCCACTCAGCCCCGTGTATATGCTTTAGCCGAACGGCAGGATCTTGAGTCCTCTCCGAATGTGGTTACAGGTACATTGTCTATATTTTCCCGTGATGTGTATGCATTGATAGATCCGTGTTCTACATTCTCTTATATTACTCCATATGTTGCTGGTTGTATTGGGGTGAAACCCGAGCCAATTAAATCTTTTGAGGTGTCTACTCGGGTTGGTGATCCCGTTATAGCAAGACAAGTGTATAAAAATTGTATAATTGTGATATGTGGTCGCCAAACCAAAGCTGATTGGATTGATTTGGAAATGTTAGATTTCGATGTAATTATGGGTATGAATTGGTTGGCATCATGTTATGCTAATGTCGATTGCCGATTGAAAGTGGTTCGATTCCAATTTCGGGGAGAGCTCGTGCTTGAATGGAAGGGTAATACAACATCTCCAAAGGGTAGGTTTATTTCCTACCTTAAGGCAAGAAGAATGATAGCTAAAGGCTATATTTATCATCTAGTCCGAGTTCATGACACCGAGGCAAAGTCGCCAACTTTCAAATCCGTTCCGGTAGTGAATGAATTCCCAGATGTATTTCCTGATGAGCTTCCAGGTCTTCCTCCAGAAAGAGAAATTGATTTTGCTATTGACGTGTTGCCGGACACCAAGCCTGTTTCTATTCCTCCGTATCGAATGGCTCTGGCATAATTGAAAGAGTTAAAGGAACAGTTGAAAGATTTGCTCGAAAAAGGGTTTATTAGACCCAGTTCATCACCGTGGGGAGCACCGGTCTTGTTCGTGAGTAAGAAACACGGATCTCTACAAATGTGTATCGACTACACGCAACTGAACAAAGTGACGATAAAGAACAAATGTCCTCTCCCAAGGATTGATGACTTATTCGATCAATTGCAAGGTGCCAAGTGGTTTTCTAAAATAGACTTGAGATCGGGTTATCATCAAGTGAGGGTTAGAGAATCGGATATTCCCAAAATAGCCTTCAGAAAGCCATATGGCCATTATGAATTCCGGGTGATGTCATTTGGATTGACTAATGCTCCGGCCGTGTTTATGAACTTGATGAACAATGTATTCAGGCCTCTCTTGGACTTATTTGTGATAGTATTTATTTACGATATTCTGATGTATTCTCGCACGGAATTAGAACATGCAGATCATTTACGAATTGTTCTTGGCATTCTTCGAGCCCGAGAATTGTATGTGAAATTTTTAAAGTGCGAGTTCTGGCTAAATTCTGTGACATTTCTGGGCCATGTTAGTTCAAATGATGGCATTCGAGTTGACACTCAGAAGATTGTAGTTGTGAAGACTTGGCCAAGGCCTACGACGCCTACAGAAGTTCGTAGTTTTCTGGGTTTGGCAGGTTATTATAGAAGATTCGTAGAGGGCTTCTCATCTATTTCAGCCCCATTGACGAAACTAACCCAGAAATCAGCCCAATTTCAATGGAATGATACTTGTGAACGTAGCTTCCAAGAGTTGAAAGACAGATTGACCTCAGCTTCGGTCTTAATACTTCCAGAAGGGTCAGAGGGCTATGTTGTGTTTTGTGACGCTTCCGGTGTGGGATTAGGATGCGTATTGATGCAGCATGGTAGAGTTATTGCATATGCTTCGATACAATTGCGGAAACATGAAAAGAATTATCCAACCCATGACCTGGAATTAGCTGCGGTTATTCATGCCTTAATAATATGGAGGCATTATTTGTATGGTGTGCATGTTGATATCTCTACAGATCACAAAAGTCTTCAATACATTTTCAAGCAAAAGGAGTTGAACCTGCGGCAGAGGTGGTGGTTAAAATTGTTGAAAGATTATGATGTGAATATTTTGTACCACCCCGGAAAAGCCAATGTAGTAGCCGATGCGCTTAGCCGCCGATCAATGGGCAGTTTATGCGAAGTTCCTCTGGAAAAGAAAGAGATGGTTCATGAGCTCCGCCAACTAGCTAATCTTGTATAGTGTGTAATTGATTCGGCTAATGCAGGGACTGGCGTTAATGATCCCACAGTCTCGTCCTTGAACATGGGAGTGAAAGAGCATCAGTATGAAGATCCTAAACTGTGCCATTACAGAAACATATCTCGTGGAAAAGGAAGTCTTCATTCGAAGTTTCTATGGATGGAGTTCTTAGATACTGAGGTAGGCTATGTGTGCCGAAGGTGGCAGAATTACGCCGACGAATTCTAGAAGAAACACATTGTTCCCGGTATTCTATTCACCCAGGTGCAACCAAGATGTATCATGACCTTAAACAAATATATTGGTGGGACGGCATGAAGAGAGATATAGCAGAATTTGTAGCCCAATGTCCAAATTGCCAACAAGTAAAGATTGAACATCAAAAGCTAGGAGGCTTATTGCAAGCAATGGAAATCCCTACTTGGAAATGGGAAGTGATCAACATGGAATTTATTGTGGGGTTACCTCGTTCCCGTGGCAAGTATGATTCTATATGGGTGATCGTGGATAGATTGACGAAAGTAGCCCATTTTCTTCCAGTTAGAACCACGTACTCAGCCGAAGATTATGCGAGGTTATATCTCAAGGAAATTGTGCGACTCCATGGTGTTCCATTATCCATCATCACAGACAGAGGATCACAATTTACAGCCAAGATCTGGAAGTCTTTTCAAGAGGGTCTAGGTACCCAAGTGAAGCTTAGCACGACATTCCTCCCACAGAGCGATGGGCAAGCCGAACGCACTATTCAAACCTTGGAATATATGCTATGGGCATGTATATTAGATTTTGGTGGTAGTTGGGATGATCACTTATCCCTTATTGAGTTTGCTTACAACAATAGCTATCATTCCAGTATTCAAATTGTCACGACCCAACCCCGTAGGCCGTGACTAGTGCCCGAATTGGACACTCATATTGCTTGTTAACTATAATCATTTATAACTAGCATGTCATGAACTTACTTGTATAAAAAGGTAGGGTGTTATTTTAAAGCTGTCAAAATTTTGTATGTCGTAGGCACCTGTCTCCTGAGGAGTTACAATTTTTAAACAACAATATATACATTCCAACGCAAGCCGACAAGCCTTCTACGATATGCAACATACCAAACATACATATATATGCAAGCCGACAAGGCTGCCATTACGAATGGGTACACCCCAAACATAAGTCATAGTCATACAACGCATCAACAACTACATACAGACCCACACAAATGTCCACAGACCTCTAAGAGTAACGACAATATCATATGACGGGACAGGGCCCCGCCGTACCCCGAATAAACACTTATATGTAACATAAAAGGGAGTTATACCACAGGCTAGGCTCCGGAACAAAGGAGCAGTCCAAAATAGCTGAATAGGTACCCTAAGCTGACGGATCTCCAAAACGAGCGTCTGTACCTGCGGGCATGAACGCAGCCCCCCGAAGAAAGGGGGTCAGTACGGAATATGTACTGAGCATGTAAAGCATGAAATGTAGTAATAGACTCACAAGGAGACAAAGTATGTAGGACCCACTGCAACAATCAGAAATTCATAAAACTTGCCTTTGGACATATTTCATCTGTATCATTCTCATATCAATATCGTTATAGAGTTTTGTAATCAAAGCTGCATAATTATTCTATATATAACGTGTCCCGGCCCTTTAATGAGGGACTCGGTAATTAAAATTATAGCATCATAAACATAAACATAGACGTGTCCCGGTCCTTTAATAAGGGACTCGGTAATAGGGAATATGCCCTCCTGGCCACCATCTCCATATCATCATGTCATCATATCATCACATCATCATATCATCATATCATCATATATATATATATATATATATATATATTTATATATATATAACGTGTCCCGGCCCTCTAGTGAGGGACTCAGTGATTAATATAGTAAATATGCTCACGAGAACGTGTCCTGGCTCGGGACTCAGTGAAGGATATAGCGGTAAGCACGAGCAGCATAATAAGCAACCACATATATGCAATTCATCTTTTGAGACTCAATAGATAAGCAACTAACCAGCTCTAAAGTATTGGGATAATAATCATATTCAATTCTTTTCAACTCTCATTATAAGTTATAGCAAGGAACGTTTCAGCTTTCATGTACATGTATCAATTTCCATGATGTAGTTTTTGAAAGTCAAGTATGCTTCTGTTCATGCCATTCTTTTATGAGTAAGAACTTCTATACATCATTCATTAGTCAATCATGTAGTAGGCTCGTGACAATAGCATTAAGGAAATATAGAATCATAAGTCATGCATGGAACTAGAGAATAGAATTTACCCCAAGGTTCATATCATTTCATACGTACGTCTAGGACATGCCAAAAGAAAGAAAGAATAGGGTATACATACCTTTAGAGTTTAGTCGTATTATAACTTGTACTTGCTGCCCAAAAACACTTATCCTATATCAAGATATCAAGAGCTACAATTAGTCTACAAAGGAATTTAATACGTATTTTGACGCTCACGATCCCTTTCTAACATTTAAACGACGTTTCGTTCGCATTCAAACCAACTAGTGCTACAAGCTAACATTGCTAATCATTCTTTCATATATCAATACAAACTTGTTTAACATGACTTAGGGGACTTTGGACAGCTTGCACATCATTCAAATCAGTCCCAAACTCACGGCCAAACAACACATACCATAATACCATTTTCACTTAGCAATTTTTCGAGTTTTAACTTACAACGACAACAACACGTGTAGTAACATTACTTTCACGATTCTTGGAACTGTTTTAGCATAATTTTTATTCTTACAACAGCCCACAAATCATTTCAATTTCAACTTGAATCATTGCACTTCACTTTCACTATATGTTCATAACAACATTCAACATTCAACATACACTAATTCACTTCTAACTTTAAAACAGTCCACGGTTTTGGACTGCTTGTATACTTCAACATGATTCGTTTCTTTAACACCTCAATTCACATATTCAATATGCATACAATACACCACAAAGTCCATAACAACAACAATCAAAACATGGCACAAAACAGTCCACAATCCCCCTAAAATAGTCCCCTTACACGGCTTCAGTACCATTCCAACAACTTCATGATTTTCATCCATTTATCCATACTACAACACATTAAATCCACTTCCAATACATGTACAAGAAGATAAAACATGATTACATTAAATCCTACAACACACGGCTCATTTAAATTTTTAAGAAAAACAGTCCAAAACCAACATGCAACATCATAAACCAACTTCTACAACCTTTGTTCATTTACATATGTTGACACACATTCAATTCATCAACAATACATGCAAAATGAAACCAATGATGGCTTCACCAAGCTCACGGCTCACCCCCTACTTCTACCACAACAACAATCCAACAACAACATGCATGAATTATACCTTCAAATTATCATACAACACAAGAAAAATGATCATTCTTACCTTGTAACTAACTTTTTCAATCGGCTAGCCCCTCAAACTCTCTTCTTGAATTTTAACACTTGTTCTTGCTATATCAATGGATGCTACACGTTAATATACCTTCAATGGAGTTGAATTACTTAAGAAAACTAATTTTTTGGAGCAATTTGGAACCCTCACTCTCGGCTAGCTCTAGGCCGAGAGTTTCCCTTTCTCTCTCTATGTGTTCTTAACTTGTAATTGTTGAAATGATGTACTGAGTTGTGGAGTGAATCCGATTTTCACTATATGTATTCCCTACAAGACTTCGACATGTGTCCACTCAAGTTTTTGGGTCAAAAACCATTGACCATTCCACTATCATGCACGACCAAACATGGTTTAAAAAAATGGGCAGATTTTTGTGCCCAATCTCACTTAATAATCCAATTATGGTTAGTTTAATCCCAATTTTCCATTAATATTTCAATGCCAAACGAAATTTGTAGTTAAACTGTGACTTGAAACAAAACCGGAAGTTAAAGTCTCTACTTCGTATCTTGAGGTAGTCTTGTCTTTAACTTGTCGCGTTTATTTTAAAACCTCCCAATGTATGAAAATATGGGTTATATAACATCCTCCCCCCTTTTGAACATTCGTCCTCGAATGTCGATTTTATCCCGTCAGGTTCTATAAGAGTCTTGGGAAGGGTTTTCCTTATTGCTAACATATAAATTGAGCAGACAATTAACACAATAAAGTAAGGGAGTTTAAATTACCTATAGGCGTGGAAAACAAGTGAGGATATTTCTTTTTCATCTCCTCTTCGGCCTCCCAAGTCATCTCCTCCCTATTATTGTTCCGCCACAACACTTTAACCGAAGCCACGTCTTTAGTTCGCAACCTTCTGATTTGTCGATCAAGTATAGCTCCTCTGTTACCTGGACATCATCTGCCGGAAACACCCTGGAAGGATCGCCTATACACTTCCGAAGCATTGACACATGGAAGACCGGATGTACTGCTTCTAAATCCGCTGGTAAATCTAGCTCGTAAGCAACTTGGCCTACCTTACGGATAACCTGATAAGGTCCAATGTATCTCGGGCTCAACTTCCCTTTCTTGCCGAATCTCATAACACCCTTCATAGGCGACACCTTCAAGAACACCCAGTCGCCAACCTGAAACTCCAAATGTCGACGTCGATTATCTGCATATGACTTTTGTCGACTCTGGTCTGCCAGTAATCTCTCCTGAATAAGCTTCACCTTATCCACAGCCTGCTGAACCATATCTGGGCCTATTAGCTTAGTCTCACCGACCTCAAACCAGCCTATAGGTGATCTGCACTTCCTGCCATATAGAGCTTCGTACAGTGCCATCTGAATGCTAGAATGGTAGCTTTTATTATAAGCAAACTCGATAAGTGGCAAGCGATCATCCCAGCTGCCCCTGAAATCAATGACATAGGCCTGTAACATATCTTGTAGCGTCTGAATGGTACGCTCGGCCTGTCCGTCAGTTTGAGGATGAAATGCTGTGCTGAGACTTACCTGTGTCCCCAATCCCTCCTGGAAGGATCTCCAGAAATTAGTTGTAAACTGGGCCCCTCTATCCAAGATAATAGCTGTGGGAACTCCATGAAGTCTCACTATCTCCTTAAGATACAATCTGGCATAATCCTCAGCTGAATACGTAGTCCTGACTGGAAGAAAGTGGGCTGTTTTGTCAGTCTATCAACAATAACCCAGACAGAGTCATACTTCCATGGAGTGCGTGGGAAACCTGTGACGAAATCCATATTAATTACCTCCCATTTCCAGGTTGGAATTTCCATCTCCTGCAATAGCCCTCCAGGCTTCTGGTGCTTTATCTTGACCTGCTGGCAATTCGGACACTAGGCCACAAATTCTGCTATGTCCTTTTTCATAACATCCCACCAATACAAACACCTAAGGTCATGATACATTTTTGTCGATCCTGGGTGAACAGAATAACGAGCATAGTGTGCTTCCCCCATTACCTGTTGCCGTAATCCTGCAACCTCAGGTACACATAATCTGTCTCTGTATCGTAGTACTCCATCAGATGACATCTTGAATGGGGTCTCGTCCTTCTGAAGTGTTGTGTCTCTGTAATGTACAAAGACAAGATCCTCATATTGACGCTTCTTCACCTCTTCCACAATAGAGGACTCAGCAACACCTCGCACCAAAATTCTACCATCATCAGAATCAGCCAAATGAACTCCAAGACTAGCTAGCTGATGAATCTCACGGACTATCTCTTTCTTTCCTGGCTGCACGCCTGCCAAACAAGCCATAGATTTACGGCTGAGTGCATCTGCCACAACGTTAGCCTTTCCTGGGTGATATAGAATGTCGACATCATAATCTTTCAGCAACTCTAGCCATCTCCTTTGTCGCAAATTCAGCTCCTTCTGCTTAAAGATATACTGGAGACTTTTATGATCTGTGTAAATATCCACATGCACGCCATATAGATAATGTCTCCATATCTTCAAAGCATGTATCACCGCCGCCAGCTTCGGGTCTTGTGTAGGATAATTTCTTTCATGCTTCCTGAGCTGTCGAGAGACATAGGCTATAACTCTGCCGTGCTGCATCAACACGCAACCCAACCCAACACCAGAAGCGTCACAATAAATAACATAGCCATCTGGCCCTTCCGGAAGAGTTAGAACTGGAGCTGTAGTCAACTTATCTTTCAATAATTGAAAACTCCGTTCACAGGCATCGATCCACTGGAATTTAGCTGCTTTCTGTGTTAGCCTTGTTAAAGGCGCTGAAATAGAAGCAAACTTTTCCACAAATCTCCTGTAATACCCTGCCAGCCCCAGAAAGCTACGTACCTCAGTAGGCGTCATAGGTCTAGGCCAAGTCTTGACTGCCTCAATCTTCTGCGAGTCTACCCCAATACCGTCTGCTCCAACAATATGCCCCAGAAATGCTACAGAAGTCAACCAAAATTAACATTTAGAAAACTTAGCATATAACTTCTGGTGCTGGAGGACCTTAAGTACTGTCCTCAAGTGATCTGCATGCTCTTCTTCCGATCGTGAATAGACCAGAATATCATCAATAAATACAATCACGAACAAGTCGAGGAATGTCTTAAACACCCTGTTCATCAAGTCCATAAATACTGCTGGAGCATTAGTCAACCCAAAAGACATCACTTTAAACTCGTAATGCCCGTATCGGGTCCTGAATGCAGTCTTCGGAATGTCTGCTTCCCTTACCCGCACTTGGTGATAACCTGACCGCAGGTCTATCTTTGAAAAACAGCTAGCACCCTGCAACTGATCAAATAAATCATCAATCCTGGGGAGGGGATATCTGTTCTTTATTGTGACTTTGTTCAGCTGCCTATAATCAATGCACATACGCAGCGACCCATCCTTCTTTCGTACAAATAATACCGGTGCGCCCCAAGGTGATGTACTGGGTCTAATAAAGCCCTTTTCTAACAAATCTCTCATTTGCTCCTTCAATTCTTTCAATTCTGCAGGTGCCATTATGTAAGGAGGAATAGATATGGGCTGAGTGTCTGGCAGTACATTTATAGTGAACTCTATCTCACGCTCAGGAGGAAGGCCTAGAAGTTCCTCTGGAAACACATCTGGAAATTCATTAACTACCGGGACTGACTGAAGAGCCGGTGTTTCTGCTTTCAAGTCATGCACACAAACCAGATGGTAAATATAGCCCTTCCTAACCATTTTCCTTGCCTTGAGGTATGAAATAAACTTACCTATCGGCGATGCTGTATTCCCCCTCCATTCTATAATTGGTTCCCCTGGGAACTGAAACCGAACCACTTTGCCCTTATACCTTAGTCACATAAATCACGTCATATTCTTTAGTCGCCTCCTCACTAGGCTTTTCTCATTCTTGTCAAAACACTTGTTATATTCACGTAATATCTTGTCCGTAACCAATCCTATAATGTAACACTTCTTGGCCTTATTCACGACTCTTACTATGGTTTAATTACACCTTGTGGAGTAGGCGTACTTAACCTTTAGTCAATCTTACCCATAATATCTCACAAGCTGTCTTACCAATACATTTGCATCCGTCACAATTCATTTTCCTCTGTACTCTCATCTTAATCATACTATTACTTCTTTTACTATAAACTCGTCATAATTTCTCCCTATTTATCGGTTCACTCGATACCTCAATAAAATGTTCTGTTACGAGTTGCCACCCTTTTCCTAGATCATCTGTAGTATTTCACCAACAACACATGAAATATATGATCCTAGACAGCCCAAAAGTTTAAGTTTTTCTTCCACAAATTCCATCTCCAATTAGTCGATGAGAACTGATAAAATTTTACTATGAGGCATTCTCCAACCACCAGCAGAAGAAAACTAGAGTCCGACAAGCACCACAGAACTTCTTAGTGCTTGATTCACATAGATTAACTCCATATTTTTTTTTGAGTCGTGAGCGAATCATTTAATTCCCAACTGCTTGTCATACGCTTTGTATTCTTTCAATAAGGTGAAACTTAATCGCCGGACATTTTTGCCCTTCAACATAGGCTTTTTCTAAAGCAAAATGTGGTTGGAACGTATTCTGGTCCGTTTAAATGAATTGCGAATTCGCTGCTCATATATGCTTTCTCGAAATAAAATTTTCCAAATAAGGATGATGCTTCTTACGAATGACATGGAGGTTATCTCTTAAGCTTTAATCCAACATAATAAATTTACCCTATCGGTATCGACTTTCAAGACATCTCATTCTCTTTTTTATATTTCTGGGAAAATTTGGGCAGTGGTTCCTCTGTACTTCTTACTATCCCAAACCTGCACGCAGGAAATACCAACAATTCCTCACAGGGCCAACATATATACGTATATATCATATCGTATCATAGCCACACAGGGCTAACAATTTCAAGTAAAAGTATAAAGATGTCGAGACTTACCTCACATGTCCAACTCAAACTGCACCTGTTATACTTTCCTGTTTACTTTCCCTTTCAATCTTCAACTTTATATTTCAATCGTACTTCAAATACCTTACCCAACATACATCTTTCATACCATTGCTTACCTGTGTACTGTGTAGCATCCATTATTATCAGTCACTTTCTTCTGTCGATGCCGTCTTCAGCTGAAATCAAGGGTTAGTAAAAGGAATTTCATTTCCTATGGCTGGGCTCTATCGCACGATCTAAGACAGAAGGAAAGATGACATCCTAAATGTCTTGTAGGTTCCTGTTTATAAATGTGGTGCACAACACATCGATAAACATGACTCTACTCGACAGAGTCTGTAGACACTCCGAGGATTGAACCGCTCTGATACCACTTTTGTCACGACCCAACCCCGTAGGCCGTGACTAGTGCCCGAATTGGACACTCATATTGCCTGTTAACTGCAATCATTTATAACTAGCATGTCATGAACTTACTTGTATAAAAAGGTAGGGTGTTATTTTAAAGCTGTCAAAATTTTGTATGTCGTAGGCACCTGTCTCCTGAGGAGTTACAATTTTTAAACAACAACATATATATTCCTATGCAAGCCGACAAGGCTGCTACGATATGCAACATACCAAACATACATATATATGCAAGCCGACAAGGCTGCCATTACGAATGGGTACACCCCAAACATAAGTCATAGTCATACAACGCATCAACAACTACATACAGACCCACACAAATGTCCACAGACCTCTAAGAGTAACGACAATATCATATGACGGGACAGGGCCCCGCCGTACCCCGAATAAACACTTATATGTACCATAAAAGGGAGTCATACCACAGGCTTGGCTCCGGAACAAAGGAGCAGTCCAAAATAGCTGAATAGGTACCCTAAGCTGACGGATCTCCAAACCGAGTGTCTGTACCTGCGGGCATGAACGCAGCCCCCCGAAGAAAGGGGGTCAGTACGGAATATGTACTGAGCATGTAAAACATGAAATGTAGTAATAGACTCATAAGGAGACAAAGTATGTAGGACCCAATGCAACAATCAGAAATTCATAAAACTTGCCTTTGGACATATTTCATCTGTATCATTCTCATATCAATATCGTTATAGAGTTTTGTAATCAAAGCTGCATAATCATTTTGTATATAACATATATATAACGTGTCCCGGCCCTTTAATGAGGGACTCGGTAATTAAAATTATAGCATCATAAACATAAACATAGACGTGTCCCGGCCCTTTAATAAGGGACTCGGTAATAGGGAATATACCCTCCTGGCCACCATCTCCATATCATCATGTCATCATATCATCACATCATCATATCATCATATATATATATATATATAACGTGTCCCGGCCCTCTAGTGAGGGACTCGGTGATTAATATAGTAAATATGCGCACGAGAACGTGTCCTGGCCCGGGACTCAGTGAAGGATATAACGGTAAGCACGAGCAGAATAATAAGCAACCACATATATGCAATTCATCTTTTGAGACTCAATAGATAAGCAACTAACCAGCTCTAAAGTATTGGGATAATAATCATATTCAATTCTTTTCAACACTCATTATAAGTTATAGCAAGGAACGTTCAACTTTCATGTACATGTATCAATTTTCATGATGTAGTTTTTGAAAGTCAAGTATGCTTCTGTTCATGCCATTCTTTTATGAGTAAGAACTTCTATACATCATTCATTAGTCAATCATGTAGTAGTCTCGTGACAATAGCATTAAGGAAATATAGAATCATAAGTCATGCATGGAACTAGAGAATAGAATTTACCCCAAGGTTCATATCATTTCATACTTACGTCTAGGACATGCCAAAAGAAAGAAAGATTAGGCTTTACATACCTTTAGCGTTTAGTCGTATTATAACTTGTACTTGCTGCCCAAAAACACTTATCCTATATCAAGATATCAAGAGCTACAATTAGTCTACAAAGGAATTTAATACGTATTTTGACGCTCACGATCCCTTTCTAACATTTAAACGACGTTTCGTTCGCATTCAAACCAACTAGTGCTACAAGCTAACATTGCTAATCATTCTTTCATATATCAATCCAAACTTGTTTAACATGACTTAGGGGACTTTGGACAGCTTGCACATCATTCAAATCAGTCCCAAACTCACGGCCAAACAGCACATACCACAATACCATTTTCACTTAGCAATGTTTCAAATTTTAACTTACAACGACAACAACACATTTAATAACATTATTTTCACGATTCTTGGAACTATTTTAGCATCATTTTTATTCTTACAACAGCCCACAAATCATTTCAATTTCAACTTGAATCGTTGCACTTCACTATCACTATATGTTCATAACGACACTCAACATTCAACATATACTAATTCACTTCTAACTTTAAAACAGTCCACGGTTTTGGACTGCTTGTATACTTCAACATGATTCGTTTCTTTAACACCTTAATTCACATATTCAATATGCATACAATACACCACAAAGTCCATAACAACAACAATCAAAACTTGGCACAAAACAGTCCACAATCCCCCTAAAACATTCCCCTTACACGTCTTCAGCACCATTCCAACAACTTCATGATTTTCATCCATTTATCCATACTACAACACATTCAATCCACTTCCAATACATGTAAAAGAAGTTAAACATGATTCCATTAAAGCCTACAACACACGGCTCATTTAAATTTTTAAGAAAAACAGTCCAATACCAACATGCAACATCATAAACCAACTTCTACAACCTTTGTTCATTTACATATGTTGACAGACATTCAATTCATCAACAATATATGCAAAATGAAACCAACCATGGCTTCACCAAGCTCACGGCTCACCCCCTACTTCAACCACAACAACAATCCAACAACAACATGCACGAATTGTACCTTCAAATTATCATACAACACAAGAAAAATGATCATTCTTACCTTGTAACTAACTTCTTCAATCGGCTAGCCCCTCAAACTCTCTTCTTGAATTTTAACACTTGTTCTTGCTATATCAGTGGATGCTACACGTTAATTTACCTTCAATGGAGTTGAATTGCTTAAGAAAACTGAATTTATGGAGCAATTTGGAACCCTCACTCTCGGCTAGCTCTAGGTCGAGAGTTTCCCTTTCTCTCTATATGTGTTCGTAACTTGTAATTGTTGAAATGATGTAGTGAGTTGTGGAGTGAATCCGATTTTCACTATATGTATTCCCTACAAGACTTGGACATGTGTCCACTCAAGTTTTTGGGTCAAAAACCATTGACCATTCCACTATCATGCACGGCCAAACATGGTTTAAAAAAATGGGCAGATTTTTGTTCCCAATCCCACTTAATAATCCAATTATGGTTAGTTTAATCCCAATTTTCCATTAATATTTCAATGCCAAACGAAATTTGTAGTTAAACTGTGACTTGAAACGAAACCGGAAGTTAAAGTCTCTACTTCGTATCTTGAGATAGTCTTGTCTTTAACTTGTCGCGTTTATTTTAAAATGTCCCAATGTATGAAAATACGGGTTATAACACAAATGGCTCCGTATGAAGCTTTATGTGGGAGAAAGTGCAGGTCTCCAATTGGATAGTTTGAAATAGGAGAAATACAACTAGTAGGCCCTGAATTGATTCAACAGGAGGTGGAAAAAGTTAAGGTGATCCGAGGTAGATTATTGACAGCCCAAAGTCGCCAAAAGTCTTATGCGGACAATCGCCGACAAGACTTGGAATTCCAGGTTGATGATTGGGTATTTTTGAAAGTATCGCCAATGAAAGGGGTGATGAGATTTGGTAAGAAAGGGAAGTTAAGTCCTAGATACATTGGACCCTATAGAATGATCCCCAAGGTGGGTCAGGTGGCCTATGAATTGGACTTACCCTCGGAGCTTGAATCAGTCCATCCAGTCTTCCACGTTTCGATGCTCCGCAACTGTATTGGAGATCCCATGAGAATCGTTCCGATTGATGATGTGGAAGTGACAGAAAGGCTAACCTATGAAGAAGTTCCTATTGCTATTCTAGACAGGCAAGTACGAAGACTCCGAAATGAGGAGGTAGCTTCAGTTAAAGTCCTGTGGCGAAACAATAGCCGGGAAGAAATGACTTGGGAAGCGGAAGAGCAGATAAAATCCATGTACCAGCATCTATTACAAACCCCAGAAGAAATTCAAGATGAAACGTCAACAATATAAGGTATATATATGCTTACTTTTCATGCTTTTAGTCGTGTGTGGCCATAGATATGTTGCTATTGTGATGTAGTCCTGTGAGGCAATGATATTATGGGTTGATATGATAGGATGGTAGTGCCATATTACAAGGGGAACTCTGGCGAAATATTTCTAGAATCCCCGATGACTTAACATTTGAGGACGAATGTTCCAAAAAGGGGGGAAGAATGTTACACCTCGGAAATTTCCCCGTGAACGTACAACAAATATACTAACGAAGAATACGAGTATATGA
This sequence comes from Lycium barbarum, assembly GCF_019175385.1. Classification (NCBI taxonomy): domain Eukaryota; kingdom Viridiplantae; phylum Streptophyta; class Magnoliopsida; order Solanales; family Solanaceae; genus Lycium; species Lycium barbarum. The sequence goes on from NC_083339.1 coordinate 74,092,192, forward strand.
TGTTTTAATAAGAAGGGAACGACGTTTGACGACCCTGAGTAAGATTTCAAAGGTAATTGCAATAAGAGATAGGTTATGCTCCACAACTGATACAATAACGGATACGCGGAAGTAATAAAATAACAAGGAAAGTAAATGATAGATAGATTGACACAAGAAAATGGAATTAAAAGCTACCTAAAGGTGTATCAAACCTAAAGACCTCAATTAATTAGCATAAACAAGCACCAACCTCTTAGGATGACCTCAAGGGAATTGAATTCCCAAGCAACCAATCCTCTCACAATCAAAGGTTCAACAAGAGCCATCCATGGCCTCTCTCACAAGTTTCTCTCTCTAGAGACAACTCTAAAAAATCACTCATCTTTTCTTCCAAATGTCAAAGGTCCCTAAATGAAATGAAAGACTAGCTATTTATGCTAACTAAATAATAGAAGACCCTATTATTACATAAATGCCATTAATGAGGCAAGGGCCTTGTTTGGCTAGTCTTATGAGATGGAAATCTTGAATTTGCGAATGTGGCCTCTTCTAAACATAGCCTTTCTTGCTCGTTGGCCACTTAATGCTCTTCCATCTCCCATCCGTCCTCTCCATGCTATTATCCAAACTTTGACTCCACGGGACGGTCCTCGAAATGTCCTTGAGGCAACTCGGCTTGTATCATTCTCCCCTTCTTGAAAAGGATTCGTCCTCGAATCTATACCTTGCAAAACCATAAGGGAGACAAACAAAAACATACTCCTCAAGGATTGAGGATTAGAACACCATGCAATAATCACATATTCATGCCAAGGATGAACAAACTGGTGGTACAACCACACATCTATGACAATCATGACTAACATTTGCACACATGAGGTATCAAGCAGTTGATTCCTCCAAGGTTCATGACATAAGGGAGTAATAAAACCAATGGGTTCAAAATACGAAGTATGCAACTCAACATTGGTTCTATTTGGCATGTAGCATAATGTCCAAACAAGAACACTCTCATTTTTCAAACAAGGATTCTCCCAAGATAGTGCTCTCAAATCACACAAGGTGTCACCCGGATCAAAGGGAACGAACATCCATCTAGTGTGGTCAAGAACACAATCGGCTAGATCATAAGAGCCTTCTCCCACATAAGATGCACTCCCTATATGCTCAAGAATGTCATCATAGGCAAGCAAGTAATAAAGAAAGGTATCACGTAAAATAACTTCCTCATCAATATCACTCCCCAATGTAACCTCACCATACGGTCCAAGGACAATATTATCCAAGGAGCTACTATGAAGTTGAACATGAAAGGAAGAATTTGCAATTTCTAGACAAGAATTACCTTCCTTTGTAACACTTTCCTTCCCCACAAATGGATCACAATTCCTCAAAGGAAGATCTCCATCATGGGAAAGAGTGTCTTCATCCCATAGTGGGTTACATATCACATTATAGCCTCCAAAGGAAACCAAACGTTCAACATTACCAAACACCCCACTAGGTTCATCACTCTCAATAGTCATGCCATCCTCAAATAAAACATTATCCTTTACAAGAATGTAATCCATGAACAATGAGGAGTCAAAGCATGTCATTTCACTCTCAAAAGAACCAATGTCATCTTTCAATGCATTTTCGCTCACATGACTATCTACATGACATACATCACCACTACAAGTTGGAGTCTTATCACATGACACTAGAGTACGATCAAGAGACCCCTTTTGACATGAAACAAATAAGGGTGAGATGTCACATTCTTTCAATTGACCAACTATATCAACATTATCACTAACTAGAGGTATATTAAACACATCACAAGGATCCTCAAGTAGTGAATTATCATTACAAACAAGTTGATCAACACTAGTTGGTAGTATGTAAAACTCGCAAGGATTACTAACATGATGACCACATGACATTGTACTACCAATCAATTCACAAGTGTCAACACTAGGTGGACACAAATCGATCTTGCAAGAAGAATCAATTTTGTCATCTAAAGGATCAACTAGTGTTAGAGCACTTTCATTCGATAATGCACTATCATTCAAAGCACAAGTGTCAACACTAGGTGGACACAAATCGACCTTACAAGAAGGAACAATTCGGTCATCAATAGGATCAACTAGTGTAGGGACACTTTCAACAATGGCATTATTAATACAAGGCAAAAAAGCATTAGGCTTAACGCAAGGTAAACTAACTTTCATGCTTGTCTTGACGTTAAAATCACACAAAGATGTAGGAGTATAAGGATAAGTGATCTTACCTTGGTGTTCATGCAAGCTCCTTTGACCAATGGAAAGAATGGTTGTGGCCGCCGTCCTTGCCTTCAAGCATGGGGCTCTCTCAAAAGAGGTACCCCTCAAAGATTCATTTCTTCTCACATGTGGCTTGGGATATTGGCTTCTCAATATCCTTTTCATGTCCTCCCAAGTCTTGATGGGATTCCTCACTTGTCTCCCACAACATTTCACATACTCCCAAAATTTGACAAGCTTTGAGTCAAAAGTTTGAACGGCTAAGCCCATCTTCATTTCTTGTGAATAGTTGTAGCTAGCGAAGATTTCATCTATTATGGACTCCCATTCCTCATATTCTTCTCCACTAGCTTCCCTAGCCAAGGTAGGCCATTTCACATGGGTATCTCGCACTTTTGCACTTGGACTCTTCCTAGTAAGTATGCATGGAAAGACAAATTTCCCTTTCTTGTCCACTACAAATCGATGCCAATCTTGTTCATATGGGATTCCATGGTTTTGGAACCAACGGACTCCTAAACATACATGACAACTATCCATTGGAAGCACATCACACCAAACCTCCTCTGGGTACTCGCCAAGTGAAATGGATACCATCACTCTCTTATCAACCCAATACCCTCCCTCGTCATAATAAGGATTTCGCCTATTCACACAAGGTAGCCTTAACTCTTCAACCGCGCGAGGGGTGATGCAATTGGTGTAACAATCGTCATCAAGCACAAGAGTTCCCTCTCTACCACACAGGTTTACCTTGGTCTCCATGAATCTCCTCTTTGGAACCACCTTCTTTTGCATAGGACGACTCCAACTAGTACTCACATTCCCACTCATGCCTCTTTGCTTCGGGTAGGAAGTACTACAAGAAGAAGCATATGTATGCCCACTAGACGTCCTTCCATAATCCACATTAGCACTTCCACTACCTCCATAGACATACCCTCCATGAGTCCTATTTGTATAAAGATTTTCCCCATAAGACCCATAAGACACATACGAAGGAGAGTCATATTTCGAGTCGCCTTCATCATCACGATGTATAGCACAAGACTCTTCACCTTCATTATCTTCGTCATACAAAGCATAACAAGGTTCTTCTTCATCCCCATCTTCCTCATGAGACACATGAGAACCGCTCTCTTCACATTCTCCTTCAAAATAGTAATTCTCTCCTCGAACTTCCTCATGATCACCATTCCCCATATAGCCCTCATATTCCCCATCGTCGCACCCTTGATAGCTCCCATAGTCCTCCCCTTCGTAACTACAACCATCATCATCATAACAATCATAATCGCCACCGCATGAATCGGAATCCATGGAGAAGTACCTGCAAAGAACACTTAGCAAACACGTTAGTAGTAAAGAAACCTCACCACACTCGTGTTTACACTCGTTTGTGCTCGGCTAGCACCACTCAAATGAACTCACACACTCTTGCCTTTTACCACTCAAATGGATTGGCCAATGTTGATTCTCGATTGGATTCGGTTGCTTGCAAGGTGCACAATTGCTACTTGAGGTCGGAATGGATTCTTGTTAGACTCGAAGAAAGGGGATGACTCAATTAAAACAAACACACTTGAATCAAGAAATTAACGATGAAGTTGTAAAACGAGAAAAGAACGAAAAGAATTGGCTTGAAAGAAAGGACTCAAGAACTAATGAGCAACTAATAAGGTCGATTACTAGTTGTTAATTAGTTGTAAGAATCAAAGAAGAGAAGTTAGGAAAGAATCAAACCATTTTGACACTTGGAAAAAAAATTCGAAAACTCTTCAGTGACTTTGTTGTGACTTTGTTCAGCTGCCTATAATCAATGCACATACGCAGCGACCCATCCTTCTTTCGTACAAATAATACCGGTGCGCCCCAAGGTGATGTACTGGGTCTAATAAAGCCCTTTTCTAACAAATCTCTCATTTGCTCCTTCAATTCTTTCAATTCTGCAGGTGCCATTATGTAAGGAGGAATAGATATGGGCTGAGTGTCTGGCAGTACATTTATAGTGAACTCTATCTCACGCTCAGGAGGAAGGCCTAGAAGTTCCTCTGGAAACACATCTGGAAATTCATTAACTACCGGGACTGACTGAAGAGCCGGTGTTTCTGCTTTCAAGTCATGCACACAAACCAGATGGTAAATATAGCCCTTCCTAACCATTTTCCTTGCCTTGAGGTATGAAATAAACTTACCTATCGGCGATGCTGTATTCCCCCTCCATTCTATAATTGGTTCCCCTGGGAACTGAAACCGAACCACTTTGCCCTTATACCTTAGTCACATAAATCACGTCATATTCTTTAGTCGCCTCCTCACTAGGCTTTTCTCATTCTTGTCAAAACACTTGTTATATTCACGTAATATCTTGTCCGTAACCAATCCTATAATGTAACACTTCTTGGCCTTATTCACGACTCTTACTATTGTTTAATTACACCTTGTGGAGTAGGCGTACTTAACCTTTAGTCAATCTTACCCATAATATCTCACAAGCTGTCTTACCAATACATTTGCATCCGTCACAATTCATTTTCCTCTGTACTCTCATCTTAATCATACTATTACTTCTTTTACTATAAACTCGTCATAATTTCTCCCTATTTATCGGTTCACTCGATACCTCAATAAAATGTTCTGTTACGAGTTGCCACCCTTTTCCTAGATCATCTGTAGTATTTCACCAACAACACATGAAATATATGATCCTAGACAGCCCAAAAGTTTAAGTTTTTCTTCCACAAATTCCATCTCCAATTAGTCGATGAGAACTGATAAAATTTTACTATGAGGCATTCTCCAACCACCAGCAGAAGAAAACTAGAGTCCGACAAGCACCACAGAACTTCTTAGTGCTTGATTCACATAGTTTAACTCCATATTTTTTTTTGAGTCGTGAGCGAATCATTTAATTCCCAACTGCTTGTCATACGCTTTGTATTCTTTCAATAAGGTGAAACTTAATCGCCGGACATTTTTGCCCTTCAACATAGGCTTTTTCTAAAGCAAAATGTGGTTGGAACGTATTCTGGTCCGTTTAAATGAATTGCGAATTCGCTGCTCATATATGCTTTCTCGAAATAAAATTTTCCAAATAAGGATGATGCTTCTTACGAATGACATGGAGGTTATCTCTTAAGCTTTAATCCAACATAATAAATTTACCCTATCGGTATCGACTTTCAAGACATCTCATTCTCTTTTTTATATTTCTGGGAAAATTTGGGCAGTGGTTCCTCTGTACTTCTTACTATCCCAAACCTGCACGCAGGAAATACCAACAATTCCTCACAGGGCCAACATATATACGTATATATCATATCGTATCATAGCCACACAGGGCTAACAATTTCAAGTAAAAGTATAAAGATGTCGAGACTTACCTCACATGTCCAACTCAAACTGCACCTGTTATACTTTCCTGTTTACTTTCCCTTTCAATCTTCAACTTTATATTTCAATCGTACTTCAAATACCTTACCCAACATACATCTTTCATACCATTGCTTACCTGTGTACTGTGTAGCATCCATTATTATCAGTCACTTTCTTCTGTCGATGCCGTCTTCAGCTGAAATCAAGGGTTAGTAAAAGGAATTTCATTTCCTATGGCTGGGCTCTATCGCACGATCTAAGACAGAAGGAAAGATGACATCCTAAATGTCTTGTAGGTTCCTGTTTATAAATGTGGTGCACAACACATCGATAAACATGACTCTACTCGACAGAGTCTGTAGACACTCCGAGGATTGAACCGCTCTGATACCACTTTTGTCACGACCCAACCCCGTAGGCCGTGACTAGTGCCCGAATTGGACACTCATATTGCCTGTTAACTGCAATCATTTATAACTAGCATGTCATGAACTTACTTGTATAAAAAGGTAGGGTGTTATTTTAAAGCTGTCAAAATTTTGTATGTCGTAGGCACCTGTCTCCTGAGGAGTTACAATTTTTAAACAACAACATATATATTCCTATGCAAGCCGACAAGGCTGCTACGATATGCAACATACCAAACATACATATATATGCAAGCCGACAAGGCTGCCATTACGAATGGGTACACCCCAAACATAAGTCATAGTCATACAACGCATCAACAACTACATACAGACCCACACAAATGTCCACAGACCTCTAAGAGTAACGACAATATCATATGACGGGACAGGGCCCCGCCGTACCCCGAATAAACACTTATATGTACCATAAAAGGGAGTCATACCACAGGCTTGGCTCCGGAACAAAGGAGCAGTCCAAAATAGCTGAATAGGTACCCTAAGCTGACGGATCTCCAAACCGAGTGTCTGTACCTGCGGGCATGAACGCAGCCCCCCGAAGAAAGGGGGTCAGTACGGAATATGTACTGAGCATGTAAAACATGAAATGTAGTAATAGACTCATAAGGAGACAAAGTATGTAGGACCCAATGCAACAATCAGAAATTCATAAAACTTGCCTTTGGACATATTTCATCTGTATCATTCTCATATCAATATCGTTATAGAGTTTTGTAATCAAAGCTGCATAATCATTTTGTATATAACATATATATAACGTGTCCCGGCCCTTTAATGAGGGACTCGGTAATTAAAATTATAGCATCATAAACATAAACATAGACGTGTCCCGGCCCTTTAATAAGGGACTCGGTAATAGGGAATATACCCTCCTGGCCACCATCTCCATATCATCATGTCATCATATCATCACATCATCATATCATCATATATATATATATATATAACGTGTCCCGGCCCTCTAGTGAGGGACTCGGTGATTAATATAGTAAATATGCGCACGAGAACGTGTCCTGGCCCGGGACTCAGTGAAGGCTATAACGGTAAGCACGAGCAGAATAATAAGCAACCACATATATGCAATTCATCTTTTGAGACTCAATAGATAAGCAACTAACCAGCTCTAAAGTATTGGGATAATAATCATATTCAATTCTTTTCAACACTCATTATAAGTTATAGCAAGGAACGTTCAACTTTCATGTACATGTATCAATTTTCATGATGTAGTTTTTGAAAGTCAAGTATGCTTCTGTTCATGCCATTCTTTTATGAGTAAGAACTTCTATACATCATTCATTAGTCAATCATGTAGTAGTCTCGTGACAATAGCATTAAGGAAATATAGAATCATAAGTCATGCATGGAACTAGAGAATAGAATTTACCCCAAGGTTCATATCATTTCATACTTACGTCTAGGACATGCCAAAAGAAAGAAAGATTAGGCTTTACATACCTTTAGCGTTTAGTCGTATTATAACTTGTACTTGCTGCCCAAAAACACTTATCCTATATCAAGATATCAAGAGCTACAATTAGTCTACAAAGGAATTTAATACGTATTTTGACGCTCACGATCCCTTTCTAACATTTAAACGACGTTTCGTTCGCATTCAAACCAACTAGTGCTACAAGCTAACATTGCTAATCATTCTTTCATATATCAATCCAAACTTGTTTAACATGACTTAGGGGACTTTGGACAGCTTGCACATCATTCAAATCAGTCCCAAACTCACGGCCAAACAGCACATACCACAATTATCCATTGGAAGCACATCACACCAAACCTCCTCTGGGTACTCGCCAAGTGAAATGGATACCATCACTCTCTTATCAACCCAATACCCTCCCTCGTCATAATAAGGATTTCGCCTATTCACACAAGGTAGCCTTAACTCTTCAACCGCGCGAGGGGTGATGAAATTGGTGTAACAATCGTCATCAAGCACAAGAGTTCCCTCTCTACCACACAGGTTTACCTTGGTCTCCATGAATCTCCTCTTTGGAACCACCTTCTTTTGCATAGGACGACTCCAACTAGTACTCACATTCCCACTCATGCCTCTTTGCTTCGGGTAGGAAGTACTACAAGAAGAAGCATATGTATGCCCACTAGACGTCCTTCCATAATCCACATTAGCACTTCCACTACCTCCATAGACATACCCTCCATGAGTCCTATTTGTATAAAGATTTTCCCCATAAGACCCATAAGACACATACGAAGGAGAGTCATATTTCGAGTCGCCTTCATCATCACGATGTATAGCACAAGACTCTTCACCTTCATTATCTTCGTCATACAAAGCATAACAAGGTTCTTCTTCATCCCCATCTTCCTCATGAGACACATGAGAACCGCTCTCTTCACATTCTCCTTCAAAATAGTAATTCTCTCCTCGAACTTCCTCATGATCACCATTCCCCATATAGCCCTCATATTCCCCATCGTCGCACCCTTGATAGCTCCCATAGTCCTCCCCTTCGTAACTACAACCATCATCATCATAACAATCATAATCGCCACCGCATGAATCGGAATCCATGGAGAAGTACCTGCAAAGAACACTTAGCAAACACGTTAGTAGTAAAGAAACCTCACCACACTCGTGTTTACACTCGTTTGTGCTCGGCTAGCACCACTCAAATGAACTCACACACTCTTGCCTTTTACCACTCAAATGGATTGGCCAATGTTGATTCTCGATTGGATTCGGTTGCTTGCAAGGTGCACAATTGCTACTTGAGGTCGGAATGGATTCTTGTTAGACTCGAAGAAAGGGGATGACTCAATTAAAACAAACACACTTGAATCAAGAAATTAACGATGAAGTTGTAAAACGAGAAAAGAACGAAAAGAATTGGCTTGAAAGAAAGGACTCAAGAACTAATGAGCAACTAATAAGGTCGATTACTAGTTGTTAATTAGTTGTAAGAATCAAAGAAGAGAAGTTAGGAAAAAATCAAACCATTTTGACACTTGGAAAAAAAATTCGAAAACTCTTCAGTGATTCACGCTTTCCTTCCGCTTCGCGGATGAAAGGCGGATGCTCTCATATAATCAGGCTTTTCTTCCGCTATGCGGACCAAAAGCGGATGAACAGTACTTTTTTTTTTTTTTTTTTTTGAAAAATCAGAAATTTAGACTAAGTATTTCTGATATATTTTTTTTTTGGTTGGACTCACAAACACATATTCACAACTTTATTTGATAACTTTTGGATCAAATGCCCTCTTTGGTCTTCTTCTCCAATATGAAGATATGAATGTCCTTATGAACACCAAGAACACCCAAATGCAATCTAGGACCAAATCAACTCCTTTTTCCTCCAATTTCAGATCCAAGCTCCCTTTGATATGGAGAACAAAACCCACTAATCAATTAACCCCAATTTCAACTCAATCACCAAACCCACTTTTGAATTTTCAAAGTTTCAAAGCTCAACAATGGTGAATGACTCAATATGACTCCAAATAACTTGAAACTTAAGATCTAGACTCAAATAACACTAGGGAACTCAAATCTAGTGTCAAAAACAACAAACAAGGAAAAATCAAACACGAGTTTGAATTTTCGAATTTCAGTTTTTTTTTTATTATTATTATTTTTTTTTTTTTGAAAAATCAGAAATTTAGACTAAGTATTTCTGATATATATTTTTTTTTGGTTGGACTCACAAACACGTTTTCACAACTTTATTTGATAACTTTTGGATCAAATGCCCTCTTTGGTCTTCTTCTCCAATATGAAGATATGAATGTCCTTATGAACACCTACCCAAATGCAATCTATGACCAAATCAACTCCAAATTAGTTCAAATTTCGGATTTAAGTTCTCTTTAATGTAGAGAACAAAGCCCAATAGGGTTCAACCTTCAATTTCACCTTCTTCAACAAGACCCACTTTCAAGTTCTTGAAGCTTTGAAGCTCAACAATGGTGGAACACAAACCCTAACTCCAAATTGACTTGAAATTGAAGATTTAGACTCTAGAAACACTAGGAAACTCTAATCTAACACTAGATTCAATAAAATCAACAAGAAATTCGTTTTTTTTTTTAATTTCGGGTTTGTTTTTTTTTTTTTTGTTGAATCAAAACCCAAGATTAGATTTGGTGGAGCAAACCTAAACTAAGCTCTGATGCCTTTTGATACAATAACGGATACGCGGAAGCAATAAAATAACAAGGAAAGTAAATGATAGATAGATTGACACAAGAAAATGGAATTAAAAGCAACCTAAAGGTGCATCAAACCTAAAGACCTCAATTAATTAGCATAAACAAGCACCAACCTCTTAGGATGACCTCAAGGGAATTGAATTCCCAAGCAACCAATCCTCTCACAATCAAAGGTTCAACAAGAGCCATCCATGGCCTCTCTCACAAGTTTCTCTCTCTAGAGACAACTCTAAAAAATCACTCATCTTTTCTTCCAAATGTCAAAAGTCCCTAAATGAAATGAAAGACTAGCTATTTATGCTAACTAAATAATAGAAGACCCTATTATTACATAAATGCCATTAATGAGGCAAGGGCCTTGTTTGGCTAGTCTTGTGGAGATGGAAATCTTGAATTTGCGAATGTGGCCTCTCGTAAACATAGCCTTTCTTGCTCGTTGGCCACTTAATGCTCTTCCATCTCCCATCCGTCCTCTCCATGCTATTATCCAAACTTTGACTCCACGGGACGGTCCTTGAAATGTCCTTGAGGCAACTCGGCTTGTATCAACAACGACTACTTATGGGTCCTGAAAATGTGAAAAGTTGTAGATTTGCACTTTGGCCCAGTCGATCGTAAAATGAAATACGGACCGTAAAGTGGTATACGGCGCGTAAACTACCATGTCGTATTTCAACTTACAAAACTTCAACTTTCTGCCAAATGATCAAATGGTTAAATACGACTTGGAATACTGATTGTAAATTGAAATACGGCCCGTAAACTGCGATCATCAACCACCATGATCCCCATCATTCCTTTATGGTTTTGTTATTCTTAAATACGACCACGAAATATGGCCCGTAAACTAGAATACAGACCGTAAACTGGGTTTACAACCACTGTGCACTTCAACTACTGTTCATTCCGGATCAGATTTTAAGTCTTTAAAAGGAGACCCAAGCTCATAAAATTCATTTCATTTTCCACGATGCTTCTCTCTAGAAACCTCTAGAATACTCTCCACTCTTCATTACAAGTAAATCAAAGGAAATCCATGATCAATAACACTAAATCCATGAAACAAAGTGTATGAAACCTAACTAAAGTTTATCCCTCTCAAGAAAACCCAAAGGAAGCGAAGTAGGGTTTTGGTGCTAGAGGAGTAATTCCATTCAAGGCTTGTTGTCACGACCCAACTAAGGGGCTGCGACGAGCACCCGGTGCTATCCCACCCGGGCACCCCTTGATAGACTTTTGCATAATATCTAGGTGAGCCATATATTTAAAACATACATTTCTATTCATCCATCATACTAGTCCCCTTGGACAACAAGATTCTTTATATCATCATAGGCATTTATGTCACATCAATGTACATGGGCCGACGAGGCCAACAAAATGATATACAAAATATAGGCCGACAAGGCCAGACATATCTACCCATATACACGCGACTACGAGCCTCTAAGGAAAGTATAACATAACACATAAGCGGGACAGGACCCCGCTATGCCCATAATACATACACAAAATAATAAGTACCCAAATCTATGGTCCGAATGAAATGGAGCTCCGCTATGTAATCACTGAGAATGTAGCTACGAATCAACTCTGTCTCCCTAGCCACCTGCGGGCATGACGCAGTGTCCACAAACAAAAGGACGTCAGTACGAAGAATGTACTGAGTATGTAAAGCATGATCGTCATCAATATAAAAGTGTAATAGATAACATATGAAACAGCATAGGAGGGAAGACAAAAACATCGTCGTCATGGCACTTACTTGCTTTCCATTGGGACGTTTCTTTCTTATCGCGTATCCGTGTACATAGTCTTATTCATTCGTATTCATACTCATATTCATATCATCTACATCTCATATACATTGCATATACATAGCCTTTGCGCAACATTTACATATACTCAACATATTCGTACTCATATTGATGTCATATATATATATACATATACATATAGCCTTTATATAGCGTACCCGACCATGAAGGATCGGTGTTTCATACATACTTGGCTAACCAAGGCTCAAGGTTATACCTACCTGGCCCTACCAAGGCTTCAGGGTTATCCGTACCTTCTACAGAAGTGCGCGCGCGTTTCATAATCTTATACATACTCTATACATATTCATATACATACATTCTACCTGGCATCATAAGCTCGGGGTCTTATTATAGCCCTTCATAGGCACACGTACACACAATAGCCCGTAGGCACCTTTATCATCATATTATTCTCATCATCATTACTATTATCGTCATTCGTCACGTCTATCTTTCTAGGCGTACTCGTCATACGAGGGATCTAGTACAATCGTAACATATCGAGAATCATGAGCTTAGTAGCTTTTGAAGATAGCATCATTTGGAGGACATCATAGGCTTATAGAAGATTAGATATTTGGCCAAAGAACCATGCCTTATGAAAGAAGGGTTAGCCTTACATACCTTTTCGGTCGACTATTTATCGCTTGTACGTTCCCCTTCAACTATCGCGTTTCTACCTTCATTAAAGTCATACTATCATTAGAATCGATAGCTAGCATCTATGACTAAAACTAGAGAAAATCGGACAGCATCTCCTCCATAACGTATCTCAACTCCCAAACGTCAATAATAAATTCACGATGCCATAACAATAGCCATTACTCATTCATATTATCCATATTTCTAGACGTACATTCAATTCATCCATAACCATGGCCATAACACACATGACGTCTATTCACATACGTTGTTCATCTCATGTTCTCAACATCATTTATATCGTATTTACATCACAACACATCAAGACCCACAGCTCAATTCATACTATTTCTCAAAATGACACTATTCCATATTCATGACTCATTTTTCTATACTCTTCTACAATCAAAGTATTTCAACTCTTAACTACCTTAAACAACATAGAAATATCATGAATCTTACCTTAAATGTTGTAGGAACAAGATTTAGTTGATAATACTCCACTTTGAGAAAAACCCTAGTTTATCTCCATTTGGATTTCTTGACCTTGGATGATCTTGATGGTTTTCTTACACTTGATTCCCTTGATTTATGTTGTTGATCACCAAATATCCTTGAATTCTTGTGGAATATATGTAGAGAGATGTTCTAGAGAGAAGGGGTGTGATGTAGAAATGAAATGAAATAAGGCTTGGTCCCCCCCTCTTATTTAATGACTTAAAAATCTGATTTGAAGTGCACAGTGGTCGTAAACTTGGTTTACGGTCCGTATTATAGTTTACGAACCGTCCTTCATGGTCATATTTAATCATATCAGAACCAGAAACTCAAACTGAGATGTGGTGATTTACGGACACAGTTGCCCGTAAACCACTTTACGGTCCGTATTTTGGGTCGTTTTTAACCATTTGCTCATTTGGCGGAAAGTTGAAGTTTTGGAAGCCAAAATACGACATGGCAGTTTACGGACCGTATACCACTTTACGGTCCGTATTTCGTTTTACGACCAACTGGCCAGAATGCAAACTTGCAACTTTTCACATTTCCAAAACCTATAATTATTCATTATGGAGCATAGCCTCTCTCTTGTTGCGATTTCCTTCGGAATCTCACTTAGGGTCGTCAAATGTTATTTCTTACTCGTGGAAACATCGTATGCTCGTACTCATCACTAGTTCATTCACTTGCGTACCAACGGAAGATTTTCCGAGGTGTAACACTTGTTCAACCATCATCTAAGGTAAGTTTCATTACTAAACCATGTTGTTTAAAGTATTGGAAGGTTAAGATACTTGAATTGTAGAAAGACATAGGAAATGGGTCATTAATGAGTGAATAGAGTCATGGGTGGATGGTAGTTGGGTTGATTCATGAATGTTGGTGTGTTGTGATTATGAATACGTTATAAATGACATCTAGACCATGAAATGAGTATCATATATGAGGAAACGCGATAGTGAGCTATAACCATAAATGTGGAGAAATTGAAGAGAAATGATGGATTGTGGTCAATGTATATAAATGGTGATTGTTGATTACGATATTGTGAATTTTGTTGTGAGCGTGTGGGAGTTGATATAGAATGTGGGGAAAGTAGTATAAACAAAGGAAGTGCTGTCTAATTTTCTCTAGAAATAGTAGCGCGTTCTTATAGTCGACTAACTAACGTTAGTACGAATTCTCTTGAAGGTAGAACGTGACATTGAAGGAGAACAAGAGAACGCTAGGCTAATTAGACGACAAAGGTATGTAAGGCTTATCGCTTCCTTCAAAGGCATGAATCTTCCAAGTTTTTCCATGATCCTCCTATATGATGGAACTTATGAGTCCGTAAATATACTAAACTACATTCGAGCATGATAGTGATGATGATGAGTTAAAGTATAGCGATTCGAGAGTTCATGATATAATGATCCTATAACATTGATGATGATATTATTGCTCACACTCACCTTATGCATTATTTCCTTAAAGGTGAGGCAGGATACTCGTAAATGTTCATAATATAATCGGGGCTTTACGACCTTACGTCACCCCGACATAGCCTTGGTTGCCTTGAAAGTCTAATGTATGCTACTAATGCTAAATGTGAAATGATGTAAAGTCATGGTATGACTACAAGATGATGAATTATGCTAGTTTATAATATGCCTATGTTATGTATGAACATGTCAGGCTATGATAAGATTATGATACGTTCATGAAATGTGCAATAGTGATGGGTTATGATTGCTTATGTGATGATAAAATTCCACCGCGCCAGAATGGCCGGGCATGTCACCGCTAAGGCGGGCTGCATATGGTTCCACCGTGCCTAGATGGCCGGGCATATCACCTCGAAGGCGGGCTGTGATGTTACACCGAGCCTGGAGGGCAGGGCATGATCACCACTAGTGGGCGGCATATGATGGTTACCCGGACGCGGGATAACGATGAGGATTGTGATGTGACGAGATATGTGATGTGATAACATATGTACCATGATTACGTAAAATATGATATATGTACGAAATGTATTTGCTTATGACACTCTTGCAGGTTATATCTTTCTCTTATGGCTCACGATCCTCCTATTATATTTATTTCATTCTTGTCTTACATACTCAGTACAATATTCGTACTGACGTCCTCTTTCTTTAAACGCTATGTTCATGCCCACTGGTAGACAGGGAGGCGAGCTCGAGCCTGACTCGTAGGAGCTGTTAGCCGATTGAGAGCACTCCTTTATTCCGGAGTTACTTGGTTATTCTTTTGTGTACGTTTGTATATGTGGGCACAACGGGGTCAGTCCTGTCTACATGTCTAGTACTTCAGTAGAGGCTCGTAGATACGCAGTGTGGGTTATGTGGTTTCACGAGGTTGCCATCATGTATATGTATACATATATTATTTTGATAGCCTAATGGCTTATGTATATAAAGTGTAATTATGTTTCCATATGAAATATGATTTTCTTATCATTTGAGTATAAAAGTTGATAAAAGAGTATTAAATGAGTAGCAGAATGAGTGGTGCTTGGTGGCTAGCCCCGGGTACCCATCACGGCCCCTAGTTGGTTCGTAACAAAGCTGAGAAAGATATGAAGTTCAGGTATCCACATTATTTCCACTCTCAGATGAGATTCAGACAGAGGCACCATTGTCCTAAGGTATGTAATGTTTTCTTTTGATGATTTCTTGGTCGTGTGTGGCCATTATTGTTTTTGTTGTTATAGCCCTGTGAGGCAATATAATCTGGGTTGCTGTGATAGGATGGTAGTGACATTTTACAGGGGAAACTATGGCGAAATTTTGTAGAATCCCTAAGAGCCTAACATTCGAGGACGAATGTTCCTAAGGGGGGAGGAATGCTACATCCTGGAAATTTTGTGTCGTTGCATGGTGAGTAACCTAATGCAAGCCTAAAAGCGCATTTGAAACCCTTATAAGGTTAATAATGTTATCCAACAATTCCAAGTATGTACCTTAAGGTTTCAGGGTCATATAAAGCGGTGGAAGTAAGTTTGGTGAAAGATTGAATATTTGAATCATGTTTTGGGAAGGTTTCGCATTGTTTGAGTTATGCATTGTGTGGTGAGGCCTTGAAGGGGGATGTATAAGTCCCCTTAGATGGTTAATTATGTTTTCCACAAGTGTAAATGAGGTTCATAAAGATTGGAGGTCAAACGAATCGAAAAGAACGCATCTCCGCGAAATGAAGAAAATAGGGCAATATGCGGTCGCACACTCAGTGGGCTTAGCCGCATACTGGATTCCAACTTGTCAAATTGGATGGCCTCACTGCCCATTATCCTCCCTTGGGTGAATAGGAGAGGTGCGGTCGCACACTCAGTGTGCTGAGCCGCATCTCCACTGCAAACTCAAGCGGGGTTGGGGGCGTTTTTAAAGCCTCTTTAAGTCCCAAAAGATCCCATTTGTTATATCCACCTCCCACACTCTTCTCTCCACATTAAAAGAATGTTATTTAGATTTCTTGACGGTTCCCCAATTTTCTAAACATTTCCATATCATCAAGAAAGAAGATCAAGGCTTAGTAAAGGTTTAGTAACTCTTGGAAAGGAAAAAAATTAATGTGGAGAAGTTATAAAGTGTTGGAGTGAAAAAGATGATTATGAGATGAACTTGAAAAAGGGATTTTGGATGACTTTGAGATTGAATTGAATGTAACTTCTTGAATATGATATTGTGAACGTTATTATTGTTGTTTGGGAGTTGATTTGTGATTTGGTGGAAGTTGAGAAAATAGGGGAAGTGCAGCCCCAATTTCGTTAGTTCATTAATTGCATTAGTTTGAACTCAGAAGTGTTGTATAGACTTAACCTTGGTATGAATCCTCTTAAATGTAGATTTTTCAGACGCTGGGGAAGAAAGTTAAGTAGTTAAGAAGATGTAAAGGTATGTAAGGCTAGCCCTTCTTTCTAAAGACATGTTTTCCTCGTTTTGAACCTATACGTGATATCAATATCCATGATATTCCTATTCCTATAAATTCTATAAGCTCATAATTCTCGAGATTCCCTTGATATTGTTGACAATGTCCTAATTCTAGAGATGCTAGAAGTTCATAACTTCCAATATTCTTGAAATACTTTTGGTGAAAGCTCTTCAGAGTGATGACGATAATGATGGTAATGATGACGGTGATTCAATAATAGAAATCGGGGGTTTACCGACTTTGTGTCACCCCGATAGTCTTGTAAAGTTTCTATCGGATACTAATGTATGTCATAAATGTATAAAGCTATGTTGTGACACCGAGCCTATATGGCCGGGTGTGATAAATATTGCGCGCACACCACTGCAGTTAAGTACGGACAACACCGAGCCTTGTTATGGTCGGGTATGGATGACACCGAACCTACATTGTCGGGTATGGTATCATTGTATGTACATGTATGGAATTTTTCCTTAGAGAAAGGTTGCGTAAGCATGATGAATGTCTTAAGAGGTGTTTGAGGTATAAATGATTCATTTATCTTATGTTGTTCTTCATATTTCTATCATGTTGCTATTAATGCCTTACATACTCAGTACATTGTTCGTACTGACGTCCCTTTTTGTTTTTGGCGGCTACGTTCTTGCCCGCAGGTAGACAGGGAGACAGACTCGACCCTTAGGTTTCTTCACCAGAAATTACTAGTTGGCCATGTGGCTCACCTAGATATGATTATGAAAGTATGATGCTAAGTGCTCGGCAGGTTAGCTCCGGGTACCCATCATGGCCGAGCAGGTGCCGCAAACATCCACTTGATGTTCATCTTCCGTTTTTGAACCGGAAGTCGAGATGGAAGGGTCTAGGAATAGTATGGAAATCTGAGTAAGCAAGAGTCGAGAATTAAGGCATTCATACCCGCTAGGACTCTAGAGAATATAATTATAATTTCGGGCCCACAAGGGTAAACTTGGTATTTTTCCCAAATTAGGCTTCCTAGGTTTCCATTAACTAATAATCTAGGGCACATGGTTATCTATATCAATACAAGTCATAAAAAGCATTCTCCCTTTTAAATCCCCAATTTCAAGATAACCAAGTCTTAACATATTTGCAAAATAGTTGAACCAATACCATTTGGGATTTATTAATTAGCATAGAGTATGAATCTAAGGGCTCCTTCGAAGAGCCATGTTTTTAAGTAATGAAAACCCATTCTACCTTCCTAGGGTTTTTGCAAGTTAGAAAACCACCATTTTTATTGAATCGAATAATCAAAACTTAATAGACGAAGGAAGAGATTCAAACAAGATTAAATAAATAAGTTCTAAATTTTACCTTCCCCAAGAACCCACGAGATTTACTATGAAAATGTCGCAAATGGCGGTTTTAGATTGAGAGTTAGGAGAAAAATGAGGTTAAGTCCCGAAATGAACTTTAAATACTATGTCTGGTCAGTGTCGTCCATTGTAGCACACAGGGGATCCGCTGTAGCGATCCACGCTATAGTGGAAAGACTACTGTGGGGGCGGACTCAAGGGAAACCAACTCTTCCACTTCAACGGAAGATGAATCCGCTGTAGCGGGCATCTTAATTATCAATCAACCCGCTATAGCGAGCAACAGATCGCTGGGGCGGATTCACTGCAGTGGTCCACCCCTCACTGGGCAAAAATTTGGGGCCCAGTGGACCAACTCTATTTTAATATCCTTCTAACTCGACTGTAGGTCAACTTAATCAGAAAAATACCCCATGTAAGACTAATGACACAACTGATCAAGGATGTTTTAGGATACGAATTAAGGGAAACTCGATAACGGCCAAACGGGTCGTTACAATCACAAGCAAGAAAATTGTTTTGAAAATGCTATTAGCAAAAAATGTTAGATAAGGAAGAAGAACTTACTCCAAGTGGAGAGATATATGGGAGAGATTGCGGAAAAGTAGTTTGTAATGATTGCTTGCTATAGAGCTTGGTAAAGTAAGTATATCAATAGCTCATCGCCATTATATTTATTGAACGAAGAATCAGAACTAAGAATAATACCCAAGGTTATATATAACAGAAGTTCCAATATTGAGAGAACTGAGATAAGTTAATACATTCATCATACATGTATAAGAATGAATAAGGAAAGACGATTATTGTCTTATAAAGGCAGTCGCGAAATCACAAAAAGGAGCTAATGGGGTTCGCTCGGCTCTGAGTATGGGGCCGGGTGCCCATCATGCCCTATTATGATTAGGGTGTGACAATAACACAGCATAACGCCATAACACAGCATAACTCCATAAACACAGCATAACGCCATAACATAGCATAACTCCATAACACATCATAACTCCATAACACAGCATAATATATATATATATATATATATATATATATATATATATATATATATATATATATCATATTCCTGCCCTCTAGTGAGGGACTCGGTGAACAATGCAGTGAAACTGTGCACGATAACATACCCGGCCCGGGACTCGGTGAAGGACATATTGAGGAATGCACGAGTAGAGCAGTGAGCAACCATATGCAAATTAAAACATTATCAAGACTCAAACAGAATAAGAAGAAGGGGTTAACATCTGAGTATCAATAGCGACAATCATATCAAATATCCCCCGAATGTCATCATATCTAATATCAAAAGAGCCTTAGGAATCATAGACATGTGTCAATATAGTATGAAACAACTTATAGAAGTAAAAGACATTAGTTATCGTAGAGTTTCTAAGAATAGGAGCTTAAATATATTGACTACTATCCAACGTACAGAAAACTGAAGAGGGAAGCTCAATCATTTTAAGAGTTCTAGCATCAAGAAGTGAAAAAAAATCATGAACCGCACTTGAAACTTATGAATAGAATTACCCCAAAGCTCATATCGTTCGTCACTTAAATCTAAGACATGCCAAAAGAAAGAAGGGACAACTTTACATACCTGCTGAAGGTTATTCGTAATCTCGTTTGCTTCGTCGCCCCTTTAGCCTATTTAATATAAAAGTAACGCTATCGTTAGTAACTATACTTCCTAGCTCATAAATCTGTGACCAATCGCCCATAGAACTTATTCTTTAACTTATACTTTGTCGATTAGGGTTTTTCATTAGTTAAGGACTTAACGAAAATCGGGCAGCATTTCCCCTACATATTCGCCTAACCCGAATTTCCAATTATCCTCCTGTTAACACAGAAATACCAACAATAGAGATATACATACAGAATTCTTACAATTCAGCCCATAACAATTCTAACAACCCAACAACTTTTCTGAATCCATTTGAACCCACGATTTCACATAACATCAATTTTATGCATTTTCTTACTTCCAATTTCGTCCAATCAAATTTTAATAATTCCATTACAACACTATTAACACAATTACACCACAAAATAAGAAAATCTTACCAAATTTTTCTCGGAGGAATTTCTACGCTCAATTGCACCAATTTTACAATTTCTTCTTCTCCAACTTAATATCCAATGTTGTTATCACCTCCTTGAACTTGTAATGCACTTGAAACTTAATCAAAATGGCAACAAATAATTTTTCCCACTCAGCCATGGCTGGCCGTGAGCAGCCATGGGAGTAAAATGCTTTTTTGTTCTTTCAAGTTGATTTTTTTGTGAAATGGAAATGAATTTGCGATTTGTTCAAATCCACTATATATTTATATGGTTGGCCATCTATAGACACGTGGCCCCCCTTGTGACTCACCAAATATTTTCTTGATTTGTCATTTTTCATTTTTTTAATTCGGGTGGGGCCCACTCTCAATAATTAAATTAATTAATTTTTATAAATCATTAATCCTTACTTAATAATCTAATCACAATTAATTTAATCCATAATCTCTAATATTATTTCTACACTAAATAAAATTTATAAACAATTTATGTTCTAATTAAAATTGAAAATTAAAAGTTCCTATTTCATGTCCGAAAATAATCCCGCCTTTCACTTGAGTCGATTTGCTTGCGAATCATTTGACGTATAAAAATACGGAGTATAACATCCTTCCCCCCTTTAGAACATTCGTCCTCGAATGTTAAACTGATCCTGAATTCCCAATACTTTCTCAAGTGTTCCCTTAGTTAATTATGCCCTTCACATACCTCTTTCATTGGTCGATTCGTTATAATTCATTATAACGCATTCCAGGCCTCTACATAGTCATTCCCGTAATAATTCCTCCTTCTGTTGCTTCTCAAGGTAATTATTCCATGTCATTACCTTTACTCTCCTCTTTACTTCGCAGTCGGTTGTTAGTTGTATTGCGGCTCTTCCACTGAAATCTTACTCTCTCGCTTGCGCGCTTAGTCCTAACTCGACTCCTTCTTTTTCTATAGTTACTCCCTTAAGACATCGTTCCCTTCATCTTAAGATTTTTATAACGCGTTTAAATAAGATTTTTATAACGCACAGACGTCCCTTGTCGGTTCATTAGACTTTAATATCCCTGGAGTATCGCATGCCTCTGGTAACCTGTGGACCCCTCATAGGTCCTACGAGTAAAACGAAATTTCCCAGAGGGCAACATTTTTGTACTCCAATATCCTTGCTTTACTCCGTTGTTACAGTCCGTATTCTGGAATCTTCCGCATCATGTGTCATTTTCTGACTTTCTTTTAAAGGTCTTTAACTATCACTTGCTTTTACTTCTTGATCTCGATCTTTAGGGTTGGCTATCAAATAGTGCTAGGGGCTCCTCATAATATAACTTTACTATCATCTAGTAACCAGTAACCCACTTGTTCTGATTGTCTCGGTTAAATCATTTTGTAATTTCCCTTACCCTAACTGGAAATGCTTTAGGCATATTATCTCGTGTCGTTTCTCTATTTCTGATTCAAATTCTTCCATTGCCCCTTTACCAAATTTTCTCTTAGTTCTCCTATCACGTATCCTATTGTAATATTTACAAGAGTATGTGTAGGTGCTCAAATCAGTCCAGAAAATACCTTAGCGGCGTTTCGCTAGTCTTTATGCAGACCCTATATTTTTCTCTTATATCTTTCAATTGATATCAAGGCTCAACTATGGCTTTTGCCCTCAGTACTAATTATATCTCTGTAGTTTTGCCTCAAACCGTCTTACACCTTTCTTTGGTGTACCCAAAATATTGCAACCGCATTGTTGTTACTGAATTCTTACTTTTCTTATCAAGTACTCACTTGGTCTCATCCTTAGCATACAAATATTCGCAGGTTGCATAACTATTCTTGTACAATTTGGACAAAGTGCATCCAATCTTAGTCATAGTCTTTCCTTCTCCTGGTTCATTCTGCTCTACATATCTTATTGTATTAAAACTCACTTGCTGTCTATTTTTGTCATACTCCTTTCCCTTCCTTTACTTACCATTCATTTTTCTCATATTCTACTATAGGACATTCCCTATCCTTTCTTCTTTGCTACTTATAAGTCACAATATCATTAACGAACAACTCCATTTCCAACATCATGGCCTTAAATCTAGTATAGCCTTGCTATCCCTTATAATATCCTTTAAGTTAATCGTTACCATTCTGATGCAAGACGAGTTGCCTCAAGGACACTTAAAGGACCGTCTCGTAGAGCCAAAGTTTGGATGATAGCATGGAGAGGACGGATGGGAGATGGAACAGCATTAAAGTGGCAACCGAGCAAGGAAGGCTATACGCAAGAGGCCACATCCGCAAATTCAAGATTTCCATCTCCACAAGACTAGCCAAACAAGGCCCTTGCCTCATTAATGGCATTTATGTAATAATAGGGTCTTCTATTATTTAGTTAGTATAAATACATTGTCTTTCATTTCATTAGGGGACTTTTGACATTTGGATGAATTATGAAAATAGATGAGTGATTTTGAGAGTTGTCTCTAGAGAGAGAAACTTGTGAGAGAGGCCATGGATGGCTCTTGTTGAATCTTTGATTGTGAGAGGATTGGTTGCTTGGGAATTCAATTCCCTTGAGGTCATCCTAAGAGGTTGGTGCTTGTTTATGCTACTTAATTGAGGTCTTTAGGATTGATACACCTTTAGGTTGCTTTTAATTCCATTTTCTTGTGTCAATCTATCTATCCTTTACTTTCCTTGTTAATTTATTGCTTCCGCGTATCCGTTATTGTATCAATTGGTATCAGAGCTTAGTTTAGATTTGTTCTACCAAATCTAATCTTGGGTTTTGATTCAACAAAAAAAAAAAACGAAATTCAAAAAAATAATAATTGAATTTTCTTGTTGATTTTGTTGAATCTAGTGTTAGATTAGAGTTTCTTAGTGTTTCTAGAGTCTAAATCTTCAATTTTCAATCCATTTGGAGTTAGGGTTTGTGTTTCACCATTGTTGAGCTTCAAAACTTCAAGAACTTGAAAGTGGGTCTTGTTGAAGAATGTGAAGTTGAAGGTTTCACCTATTGGGCTTTGTTCTCTACATTAAAGAGAACTTAAATTCGAAATTTGAGTCAATTTGGAGTTGATTTGAGGGTAGTTGAATTTTTGAAGTGTTCTTGTGTTCTTGAAGACCTTCAAATCTTCATAAGAAAGAAGACTCTCCAAAGGGCCATTTGATCCAAAAGTTCAAATAAAGTTGTGAAAACGTGTTTGTGAGTCCAACAACACAAACAAATCAGAAATACTTAGTCTAAATTTCTGATTTTTGCAAAAAAATAAAAAATAAAAAAAAATTGAATTGGCCCATATGCGACACTACATGCGAGTCGCATGTTGAACCTGCGAGTCGCAGGTTGTGTCGCACTTGATGACAGAGAGTTGGCATTTTGGTGGCAGCATGTGCGACTCGCATATTCCATCGCATGTTGAACATGCGAGTCGCATCTTATGTCGCATCCTATGACAGAGCGTTGACACCTTGGTTGCATCATCTGCGAAACGCACATCGCACTCGCATGTTGCACATGCGAGTCGCATGTGAAGCACCGGTGTCGCATGTTGCGCATTTCAGGTTTTTTCAACTTTAATTCTCTTTGATTGCATTTCTCAAAAACAAAAATTTCTTGATCCTTAGTTGATGGTATTGTGTCCCTAATCCTTTGGTAGGGAACAAAAAAAAAAATCGAATTGGCCCATATGCGACACTACATGCGAGTCGCATGTTGAACCTGCGAGTCGCAGGTTGTGTCGCACTTGATGACAGAGAGTTGGCATTTTGGTGGCAGCATGTGTGACTCGCATATTCCATCGCATGTTGAACATGCGAGTCGCATCTTATGTCGCATCCTATGACAGAGCGTTGACACCTTGGTTGCATCATCTGCGAAACGCACATCGCACTCGCATGTTGCCCATGCGAGTCGCATGTGAAGCACCAGTGTCGCATGTTGCGCATTTCAAGTTTTTTCAACTTTAATTCTCTTTGATTCCATTTCTCAAAAACAAAAATTTCTTGATCCTTAGTTGATGGTATTGTGTCCCTAATCCTTTGGTAGGGAACAAAAAAAAAATCGAATTGGCCCATATGCGACACTACATGCGAGTCGCATGTTGAACCTGCGAGTCGCAGGTTGTGTCGCACTTGATGACAGAGAGTTGGCATTTTGGTGGCAGCATGTGCGACTCGCATATTCCATCGCATGTTGAACATGCGAGTCGCATCTTATGTCGCATCCTATGACAGAGCGTTGACACCTTGGTTGCATCATCTGCGAAACGCACATCGCACTCGCATGTTGCACATGCGAGTCGCATGTGAAGCACCGGTGTCGCATGTTGCGCATTTCAGGTTTTTTCAACTTTAATTCTCTTTGATTCCATTTCTCAAAAACAAAAATTTCTTGATCCTTAGTTGATGGTATTGTGTCCCTAATCCTTTGGTAGGGAACAAAAAAAAAAATCGAATTGGCCCATATGCGACACTACATGCGAGTCGCATGTTGAACCTGCGAGTCGCAGGTTGTGTCGCACTTGATGACAGAGAGTTGGCATTTTGGTGGCAGCATGTGCGACTCGCATATTCCATCGCATGTTGAACATGCGAGTCGCATCTTATGTCGCATCCTATGACAGAGCGTTGACACCGTGGTTGCATCATCTGCGAAACGCACATCGCACTCGCATGTTGCACATGCGAGTCGCATGTGAAGCACCGGTGTCGCATGTTGCGCATTTCAGGTTTTTTCAACTTTAATTCTCTTTGATTCCATTTCTCAAAAATAAAAATTTCTTGATCCTTAGTTGATGGTATTGTGTCTCTAATCCTTTGGTAGGGAACAAAAAAAAAAAAAAAAAAAAAAGAGTATAGAAATTTAAAAATTTCCGTTATTTCAAATTGATACCTTGGATCACTTGGGGTTTCCCGGTCGTGTTTTCAAATTATCACCTACCCGGGCCCGAAATTTTAGTTATTTTCCCGATTTTTGCATTTCATTTTCTTGTGTCTCTTAACTAGTAGCCATTTAGTAGTTGCATTTCATTTTCTTGTGTTTGCTATTTCTTGTGTCCGCATTTCTTTCGTGCCAATTCTTTCGTGCTTTGCTTCGCTTTTGCTTCGTTGTTAATTTCTTGGCTCAAGTGTGTTTGTTTTAATTGAGTCGTCCTCATTCTTCTTGAGTCTACAAGAATCCATTCCGATCTCGAGTAACAATTGTGCACCTTGCAAGCGACCGAATCCGAATCCAATCCAGAATCAACATCGACCAATCCATTTGAGTGGTAAAAGGCAAGAGTGTGTGAGTTCATTTGAGTGGTGCTAGCCGAGCACAAACGAGTGTAAACACGAGTGTGGTGAGGTTTCTTTACTACTAACGTGTTTGCTAAGTGTTCTTTGCAGGTACTTCTCCATGGATTCCGATTCATGTGGTGGCGATTATGACTGTTATGACGATGATGGTTGTAGTTATGAAGGGGAGGACTATGGGAGCTATGAAGAGTGTGACGATGGGGAATATGAGACATATATAGGAAATGGTGATTATGAGGAAATTCGAGGGGAGAATTACTATTTTGAAGGAGAATGTGCAGAGAGTGGTACTCATGTGTCTCCCGAGGAAGATGGGGATGAAGACCCTTGTTGTGATTCGCATGGTGAAGATAGTGAAGCAGAATATTCTTGTGCTATACATCATGAAGATGAAGACGACTCGAGGTATGACTCTCCTTCGCATGTGTCTTATGGGTCTTATGGTGAAAATCTTTATACAAATAGGACTCGTGGAGGGTATGTCTATGGAGGTACTGGAAGTGCTAATGTTGATTATGGAAGGACTTCTAGTGGGCATGCATATGCTTCTTCTTGTAGTACTTCCTATCTGAAGCAAAGGGGCATGAGTGGGAATGTGAGTAATAGTTGGAGTCGTCCTATGCAAAAGAAGGTGGTTCCAAAGAGGAGATTCATGGAGACCAAGGTGAACCTTTGTGGTAAAGAGGGAATCCTTGTGCTTGATGACGATTGTTACACCAATTTCATCACCCCTCGTGCGGTTGAAGAGTTAAGGCTACCTTGTGTGATTAGGAGAAATCCTTACTATGACGAGGGAGGGTATTGGGTTGATAAGAGAGTGATGGTATTCATTTCACTTGGTGAGTACCAAGAGGAGGTTTGGTGTGATGTGCTTCCAATGGATACTTGTCACGTATGTTTAGGTGGCCCTTGGTTTCAAAGGCATGAGATCCCATATGAGCAAGAGTGGCATCGATTTGTAGTGGACAAGAATGGAAAATTTCTCTTTTCATGCATACTTTCTAGGAAGAGTCCAAGTACAAAAGTGCGAGATACCTATGTGAAATGGCCTACCTTAGCTAAGGAAGCTAGTGGAGAAGAATATGAGAGATGGGAGTCCATAATAGATGAAATTTTCACTAGCTACAACTATTCGCAAGAAATGAAGATGGACTTAGCCATCAAAACTTTTGACTCAAAGCTTGTCCAATATTGGGAGTATGTGAAATGTTGTGGGAGACGAGTGAGGAGTCCAATCAAGACTTGGGAGGACATGAAAAGGATATTGAGAGGCCAATATCCCAAGCCTCATGTGAGAAGAAATAAATCTTTGAAGGGTACCTCTTTTGAGAGAACCCCATTCTTAAAGGCAAGGACGGCGGCCCCAACCATTCCTTCCATTGGTCAAAGGAGCTTACGTGAACATCAAGGTAAGATCATTCATCCTTATACTCCTATATCTTTGTGTGATTTTAATGCCGAGTCAAGTATGAAAGTTACCTTATCGTGCGTTAAGCCTAAAGCTTCTTTGTCGTCTATTGGTAATGCCATTATTGAATGTGTCCCCACACTAGTTGATCCTATTGATGACCGAATTTATCCTTCTTGTAAGGCCGATTTGTGTCCACCTAGTGTTGACATTTGTGCTTTGAATGATAGTGCATTATCGAATAAAGGTGCTCAAACACTAGTTGATCCTTTAGATGACAAAATTGATTCTTCTTGCAAGATCGATTTGTGTCCATCTAGTGTTGACACTTACGAATTGAATGGTAGTTTGTCATGTGGTCACCATGTTAGTAATTCTTGCGAGATTGACATACTACCAACTATTGTTGAAACTTGTGTTGATCAACTTGTTTGTAATGATAATTCACTGCTTGAGGATCATTGTGACGTGCTTAATGTACCGCTAGTTAGTGATGATGTTGATATAGTTGGTCAATTGAAAGAATATGACATCTCACCCTTGCTTGTTTCGTGTCAAAATGAGTCTCTTGATCGTACTTTAGTGTCATGTGATAAGACTCCAACTTGTAGTGGTGATGTGTGTCATGTAGATAGTCATGTGAGCGAAAATGCATTGAAAGATGACATTGGTTCTTTTGAGAGTGAAAAGACATGCTTTGACTCCTCATTGTTCATGGATACTCTTGTAAAGGATAATGTTTTATTTGAGGATGACATGACTGTTGAGAGTGAAATACCTAGTGGGATGTTTGGTAATGTTGAACGTTTAGTTTCCTTTGGAGGCTATAATGTGATATGTAACCCACTATGGAATGAAGACACTCTTTCCCATGATGGAGATCTTCCTTTGAGGAATAATGATCCATTTGTGGGGAAGGAAAGTATTACAAAGGAAGGTAATTCTTGTCTAGAAATTGCAAATTCTTCCTTTCATGTTCAACTTCATAGTAACCCCTTGGATAATCTTGTCCTTGAACCGTATGGTGAGGTTACATTGGGGAGTGATATTGATGAGGATGTTATTTTACGTGATACCTTCCTTTATTACTTGTTGGCATATGATGACATTCTTGAGCATATAGGGAGTGCTTCTTATGTGGGAGAAGGCTCTTATGATCTAGCCGATTGTGTTCTTGACCATGCTAGATGGATGTTCGTCCCATTTGATCCAGGTGCCACCTTGTGTGATTTGAAAGTACTATCTTGGGGGAGTCCTTGCTTGAAAAATGAGAGTGTTCTTGTTTGGACATTATGCTACATGTCAAATAGAACCAATGTCGAGTTGCATACTTCGTATTTTGAACCCATTGGTTTTATTACTCCCTTATGTCATGAACCTTGGAGGAATCAACTGCTTGATACCTCATGTGTGCAAATGTTAGTCATGATTGTCATAGATGTGTGGTTGTACCACATGTTTGTTCATCCTTGGCATGAATATGTGATTATTGCATTGTGTGCTAACCCTCAATCCTTGAGGAGTATGTTTTTGTTTGTCTCCCTTATGGTTTTTCAAGGTTTAGATTCGAGGACGAATCCTTTTCAAGAAGGGGAGAATGATGCAAGACGAGTTGCCTCAAGGACACTTAAAGGACCGTCTCGTAGAGCCAAAGTTTGGATGATAGCATGGAGAGGACGGATGGGAGATGGAACAGCATTAAAGTGGCCACCGAGCAAGGAAGGCTATACGCAAGAGGCCACATCCGCAAATTAAAGATTTCCATCTCCACAAGACTAGCCAAACAAGGCCCTTGCCTCATTAATGGCATTTATGTAATAATAGGGTCTTCTATTATTTAGTTAGTATAAATACATTGTCTTTCATTTCATTAGGGGACTTTTGACATTTGGATGAATTATGAAAATAGATGAGTGATTTTGAGAGTTGTCTCTAGAGAGAGAAACTTGTGAGAGAGGCCATGGATGACTCTTGTTGAATCTTTGATTGTGAGAGGATTGGTTGCTTGGGAATTCAATTCCCTTGAGGTCATCCTAAGAGGTTGGTGCTTGTTTATGCTAATTAATTGAGGTCTTTAGGTTTGATACACCTTTAAGTTGCTTTTAATTCCATTTTCTTGTGTCAATCTATCCATCCTTTACTTTCCTTGTCAATCTATCTATCTATCCATTATTGTATCACATTCTCTTGTCGTATTCTTCTTTTTGTAAGAATCCACCTTCTGATGTCATATTATCCAAGATCTTTACCAATAATTCTCAGCACTGTCTCAAATACCATCTTGACTTCTATCCGTTTATTGCTGGCTTTCAAATCTTACTAACTTGTCACAGCAAGGGATCACACTTGAAGTTAAAATATCCACATTAAATGTGTTGCAGTGTCGGTTGTTTTCATCTTACACTTGCATCTCTTTCATCTGCTTCCCCCCTTTTGGGTGTACTCACATCATTATCTATTTATATTCCGCTCTATGCCTCCATTTCCAATTTTCAAATTCCTATGATTCTTTTTCCAATACATTTGGTATACTGCGTCATATCCATGTCTTTTCTTTATTATATATAACTTTGATTCCCCACGTACGAAACCTTAACCAAATCACGAAGCGATGAGAACTCTCGATATATAGTACAAAATCTTATCTGATGGTTGGTACTTGAGTAATGTAATTAATGTATCAATTTATCCGAAGCCACATTCCTTTCATTCCAATCAATAATTAGCTAGTGCTTATAGTCGTTTCAAATTCTCCATTCGGTAACGCTTATATTCTAATGATAAGTGTCCCAAGCTTTCCTATAACACCATCTTTATCCCAACAGATATCATCTGTTTCTTCTAATAAATTCACAATACATCAGTTATTTCGCAAATCTACAATCCTTGTCCTTTAAGGATTTCACTATTTTTCGAGGTGAAGTCACATACATGTAGTACTCCTTTATGCCTCATGCTCTTTCATTCTTGTTGTATACCCAACGTTAACAATTATCCTCCTGTTAACACAGAAATATCAACAATAGCGATATACATACAAAATTCTTACAATTCAGCCCATAACAATTCTAACAACCCAATAACTTTTCTGAATCCATTTCAACCCACGATTTCACATAACATCAATTTTATGCATTTTCGTACTTCCAATTTCCTCCTATACAATTTTAATAATTCCATTACAACACTATTAACACAATTACACCACAAAATAAGAAAATCTTACCAAACTTTTCTAGGAGGAATTTCTACGCTCAATTGCTCCAATTTTACAATTTCTTCTTCTCCAACTTAATATCCAATGTTGCTATCACCTCCTTGAACTTGTAATGCACTTGAAACTTAATCAAAATGGCAACAAATAATTTTTCCCACTCAGCCATGGCTGGCCGTGAGCAGCCATGGGAGTAAAATGCTTTTTTTTTTTTCAAGTTGATTTTTTTGTGAAATGGAAATGAATTTGCGATTTGTTCACATCCACTATATATTTATATGGTTGGCCATCTATAGACACGTGGCCCCCCCTTGTGACTCACCAAATATTTTCTTGATTTGTCATTTTTCTTTCTTTTTTTTTAATTCGGGTGGGGCCCACTCTCAATAATTAAATTAATCATTTTTTATAAATCATTAATCCTTACTTAATAATCTAATCACAATTAATTTATCCCTAATCTCTAATATTATTTCTACACTAAATAAAATTTATAAAAAATTTATGTTCTAATTAAAATTGAAAATTAAAAGTTCCTATTTCATGTCCGAAAATAATCCCGCCTTTAACTTGAGTCGATTTGCTTGCGAATCATTTGACGTATAAAAATACGGGGTATAACAAATTCATTCACTACCGGAACAGATTGAAAAGTTTGTGGCTTTGCTTCAGTATTATGAACTCAAACTAGGTGATAGATATAACCTTTAGCTATCATCTTCCTTGCGTTAAGGTAGGTAATAAACCTACCCCTGGGAGACACTGTATTACCTTTCCATTCAAGCACGAGTTCTCCCAGAAATTGAAATCGAACTATTTTCATTTGGCAATCAACATTGGCATAACAAGAGGCCAACCAATCCATACCCATAATCACATCAAAATCTAGCATTTCCAGCTCAACTAAATCAACTTTAGTCTGGCGGTCACATATCACAATTGCACAAATTTTGTTTACCTGTCTAGCTATCACAGGATCACCAACCGGAGTAGATACCTCAAAAGGTTTAATTGGCTCGGGTTTCACCCCAATACGACTAGCAATATACGGAGTGACATAAGATAACGTAGAGCCCGGATCTATCAATGCATACACATCATGAGAAAATACAGATAGTATACTTGTAACCACATCCGGGGAGGACTCAAGATCCTGTCGTCCAGCTAAAGTATAGATACGGGGTTGGATACCAACTGAACTGGATGCTCCCCCTCTGCCTCTACCTCGACCTGCTGGAGTCTGGGGAGTCTGCCCTGTCGGGCGCACAAAAGAGGAACCAGCCGCTGATCCGGTGGGCTGAGCCCTGACTCTACCACTCATCGATGGCCAAATCTCGCATCATATGTCCAACCCGGCCACATGAATAGCAACCATCTTAACCTCGGTGACACTGACCAGAATGTAACTTACCGCACTAACTACATCACAGTACTAGTGGTCTCCTCCGGCTATGGTCACACCCAAACTGGGAACCTGAAGCTCTCGAGCTCTGACGCTGCCCTGAATGAATAGAGCAGTCAAATATCCTACCTGTAAACTGAAGAGGTGCACTAGTCGCCGACTAGCCTGAGTGTCTACGATATGACTGCCTCGATCCCCCTCTATAGTCGCTACTTGCACCCATAGATCTGGCCCTCTTACTTTGCCCTCTATCAATGTCACGCTCACCCCTTTGTGGATGTTGTTGCTCTTCTAAGTTCTGGGCATGGGCCTGAATATGGGAAATATCCATCCCATCTTGTAATGAAGCGGTCAAGCAGTCCTTGAACAAATGCGGCCCTAACCTACTCAAAAATCTGTGCACTCTATCTCCCATGTCAGCCACCATAGTCAGAGCATACCTAGCCAATGAATTAAACTGAAGGCTATACTCCCGGGCACTCACAATTCCTTTTTTCCATTTTAAGAATCTATCCACTCTAGCTCGATGGACCTCGGGGGGCAAGTAGTGGCGAATAAAGGCATCTACAAACTCTTGCCAAACTGGAGGAGGCGCATTCTCTTTCCTTGAGGATATCCAATTATTATACCATAAGACCGCTACATCCTGTAGTCTATAAGATGCTAACTCCACAGATTCAGTCTCGGAGGCATGAATAATCTTCAGTGTTCTGAACATTTCATTAATAAAACCTTACGGGTCTTCATCCGTCTTTGACTCGAAAAACTCCGGAGGATTCAAACTCATGAAATCACGGACTCTTGTACTAACTGCCCTGTCACTTGGACACGAACTCTACCGCTGTGCCTGGGCGGCAACTAATTGTTTCAGTAGCTAAATATCTTCAATAATTTGTTGACCCGAAGTAGCCGGGGGAGGAACTGTAGGTATAGGAGCTGGAGCTGAAGCCCCTTCTTATTCTTGTAAGTTAGGAAGAGTGGAAGAAGTATTAGATGGGGCCTCATTAATTGATTCACCCTCTTCAATATTCGTTGGCGGCTCCCTTTCTGCCCGTCTTTCTATCGTAGTCTTGCCCTTCTGGGCGGCAGTAGCTTTTCTCTTTACCGGCATTTCTGAAGTCATAACACAATAATAGGGAGGAGAAAATCTTATAACACGGCTCTATCGCACGATCTCATAAGAAGAAGAACGGTCATTTTTCCAAAAAGCCCTGTAGCCTCCTGTTTATTAGTGTGGCGCGCAACATACCATAAACAAGACTCTACTAGACACGGCTCGTAGACACCTCCTAGGACTAACTTGCTCTGATACCACTTTTGTCACAACCCGACGAGGGGCCACGACGGGTACCCGGGGCTAACCACCGAGCACCACTCATACTACTAGTAATCATACTCACCCTGCGATCATTCATTAATCTCATGCTTATAATCATAGAAGAACCTTTTTCATTTGAAACATATTTACCTTTATATGCATAAAATAATGTATATACAATGACGAAATCGTGAGACCATACTACCCACATATATGTATCTACGAGCCTCTACTAGAGTACTAGACATATGAACGGGACAGGACACCGTCGTGCCCAAAACATATATATATATATATACACAAAACAATAAGCAATGGCACCTCCGGAAAATTGGACTGCTCTCAAAGTCTGCTGATATATCCTATGAATCTGGATCACCTCCCTGTCTACCTGTGGGCATGAGCACAGCGTTCAAATAAAAAGGCGTCAGTACGAGCATTGTACTATGTATGTAAGGCATAAACAATAAAGATACATCAATGAAATAAGGAGACATCAAGTGAAGAACAACCTGTAACTGACTGTCAATCATGATAGAAATAATGCATGCTGACTTACTTCATAAACATCGTCATATCATGTATGCATTTATATATATTTATATATATATATATATATATATATATATATATATATATATATATATATATATATAAGCTTTCCAACCAGATAGGTACGATGTGATCATCATTAGCCCGCGTCCGGGTTAACCATCTTATGCCGCCCACTAATGGTGTCTACCCCATCTAGACATGGTGTATACGCTGCCTGCTTTAGCGGTGTCTGCCCGGCCAACCCCGATTCCATTATGGAGCGTTCATAAGAAATCCGTCTCACCTTGAAGGAATTAGCATATAAGGTAAGTGTATACAAATAACAACATCAATGGATCATAGTTAGAATCATTAGCTTTCGAATCTTTAAGCTTAACTTACCATCATCACTATCATGTTCATAACATATCCCATTTCTCTATCTTGTGTGAAGCTCTTAATAATCATAGACTCATAATTTCCAGGATATAAGAGAGTCATGGGAAAATAGGAGTATTCATGCCATGGGAGTAATGCCTTAGAAGGAAGGGACTAGAGTTACATTCCTTTTTCGTTTGGCTATTCTATCACTCGATTGTTCAGCTTCAATGCTCGCGTTTCTACCTTCAAGAGAGTTCATATTAACATTAGCTAATCGATCACATGAACATGCTCAACTAAGGCAAGAGAAAATGTAGCAGCATTTTCTTTGTTTATACAACTTTCCCCATATCATATATCAACTCCCAAACATCTATAATACATTCACAATATTATAACCAACAATCGTCATTCATCTACATTATCCACATTTCACAATTTCACTTCAATTCATCCATAATCATGGTCATAGTACACTAGTACGTTTTCTCACATATAAAGCTTATCCCATGTTCTTAATGTCATTTATAACATATTTATAATCACAACATATCAAGAACCATGATTCATTCCAAGCTACAACTCAAAGATGTCACTATTCTCATATTCATGACCCATTTTCTATCTCCTTCTATAATCCAAGTCTTTCAACCACTCAACACCTTAAACAACATGGAATGATCATAACACTTACCTTATATAGTGTGGGAATGAGCCTTGAGTGGAAATACTTCACTTGATCAAAAATGCTAGTTCACTTCCAATATGATTTCTTGCCTTAGATGAACCCTAATGAGTTTCTTGCACTTGGTTCTCTTGGTTTTGATGAAATTGATCTTTTATTAGTCTTTATTTAGTGTTGATGAAATGTGTATAATACTCTAGAAGCCTTGAGAGAGATGGAGAAGAATGGGAAATGAAAATAATGAAGTGGGAACATCACTTTATACTTGGACTTAATTCAGCCTGTCGGGACTTCCACGGACACTTATACGGTCCGTACAACATTATACGGTCCATATAAGTGACCGTACTTCACCATCAGAGAAATAACATTTCTGCTGGGTGTTATACGGACCCTTATACGGACCGTATAATGTTATACGGTCCGTATAAGTCGGTCGTATAACCCCATTTCCTTGAAATGATTTTCATCGTTCGTTTGATCTCCAATCCTTATGAACCTTATTAACACTTGTTTAACACTTCATTAGCAATCTAAGGATCATTATAACTCTTTCTTAGGACATCATTAGGTCAACATCAGCTCGGTACTTTACGGAACCTTTCCAAAACACAACATATGCTTTGCCTTTCTTGGCCCACTTTCTTCTCTTAACTCGAATATCTTTGAAATCTCAATTAGAATCATCAAATGCTATTTCATACTTATTGAAACATCGCATACTTCGTGTCCTGCATTAGTCTATTCACTGTGCATCAATGGAAAATTTTCTGAGGTGTAACAATATCAGCTGACTAGTTTGGGATTCTGGCTATCGAGCTCAGATGAAAATAAAGTTACCATTTAGGGCACAGCAGTATCGTCCTTAGTAATAGAGGTAAATGAGCTGCAATATGAGGATCCTATTCTACATTAGCCTAAACAGAAAATCCAGCAGAGTGCACTGGTGGTTTTCAAAATGAGAAAAGAGAGGTCTTGAGACCTCGAGGCTCGGTTATGTGTTCCAAATATAGCGAGATTATGACATCACATTGCAACAAAGGTTTAACCTGTCCTTGTCATAGGTATGACTCCAGTTAGGTGATCATTGGTAAATTTATAAAGTCAGCCTGCTTCCTACCAGATAGAACGACCTATAAAGTCAAAGATGATATGAAGTTCTACATTAGAGAGAAATAGTATGACAACGTGGTGTCCCAGAGGCCATTATATCGTATGGAGATACCCAATTAATAGCTACCATTTCTGCATTTGAAGGGCTCTTTATGAGGCCAAATACAGAGGAAGTAAGACTTATTCAGGGGCAATTATTAATAGCCCAGAGTCATCAAGTCATACATATACAAAGATGGGACAACAAGTCTTAGAATCCTGTACTAATTATTCAATATCCTTGGGAGTTTCACCTATGAAAGGCAATACAATATTTGACAAGATGGCCAAGCTTAGCCAAGTTCGGAGGATAGACCAAGTAGCTTATAAGTTAAAGTGGCTGTCAAGGTTAGAATCCATTCACCTAAATTTTTGTTTTGAGTATTTATGTTGCAAGAGCACACCATGCTCAGAGTATAGAGGACTTGCCCCTATAAGGAAGTCTTGACAACTATCTCAGACCAGTAAGCCCACTAGTTAGAGACCAAGAAGATGATTTTCATAACGGTATTGTAGAGAGATAAAAATTTCAAACCAAAGATGTGAGGCTAGAGGATGAAATGAAATTTAGTAACCTCGATTTTCAAGAGAAGATTCTTAGCGAGTTTAACTTGTTTATATATTTTTCGTAACACATGATTATGTGATTTTGATTAACCCCATTTCATGATCAAATGATATTCAAAAGTGAAGTGTTACAACGTCTTCAGGAGTGAAATTAATTGGGTCCATGGTAAGTTACAGTTCATGGTATGTTCATTGATACTGATGGGCCATGTGAAGCCAAGGAGGTATTATTTATTGTTTATGACCCTGTGTGGCAAATATATACATATATATCTTATGTTATTTGGCTGCATGGCAGGTTGGATATAGTTCGGTTATAGAAGAGACTCTGCCAAATTTTCACAAGTCTCTAAGAGATTAACATTCGAGGATGAATGTTCTTAAGGGGTGAAGGATGTTACACCTCATACTTTTGTTCGTTGAGTTAGTTGTGAATTGGTTGATGTAAGATCGGGGAAAGAGACTATCTCTGAGATTATAAGAGGTTTGACATGTTAGTCCTAAGATTTACAAAGTTTTATAACCATGTTTCATAAGTATTAGAAGAGTTAGAGGCTAAACGAATCAAAGAGAATGTGTTTCATCGAAGTTCGACAAGTTACACATTTTACGGTAGGATCTACAACTCGTAGATGGATTTACGGATCATAGATTGTAGCACACAGACCATAGAGGAGAAGCAAAAAGTGGTAAAATTTGGGGATTTTACGATCCAAAGTAAGGACCGTATATTGGTTTACGGTCCGTATATTGGGCCGTATATCTGAGGTGGTGGGAACTCTTTTAAGTGTTATAAATCGGTGGTTCCCTTCTTGAACCTCATTTCTCACATTTCCAGATTTCAAATACCTCCCAAACCCTCCCTAGAGGTGCTCATATGATCGAAAAGCAAAAATCAGATAATAAACGTGAATCAACATTAGAAATCCCATGGTGCATGTTAGATAGTAGTTCTTCATCGTGTGGTTGATTATGAGGTTTCATTTCTATGACATAATCTCAGATTTGAATGGATCTTTTCGTTTGAGGTAAGAATGTGCTTCTCTCTTATGTATTTGAGTATGTATGAGTCCTAGCTAGTTTATTTGTGTCACACTCCCGTCGGGAGGCATGACAGGGCACCCGACCTCATGGCCGGAATGCCGGCTGAGCTAATCTGAACTAAATAACACAATCATAATGGACTTGGAATAACATAGCATAAAGCCTTAGCGGCACCTGCATTCAGCAAAACCCAAACTGAACAGTAGACAACATAACCTACATATACACATAATCACAGTACGTGTGCTAACGAGGGCGCCACTAAACAATATCATAAGTCAGTAGGCCCTTTTAACAAAACATAATTCCCACGACCAACACCAACACACTACACAGGGTCTACGAGCCTCTAAGAGTAGAAAACATCATCGTCATAAAAGGTCGGGACTACACGTCCACTAACGTATCCAGAAACATATACAGTAACCATGCAGTCATAATCTTATACCAAAACAAGCAAGTCAGGATAAATGGCACTTGCTGACCAGCTGACGATGCTCCTATAATGGCGCATCTTCAGTAAACCCGTCCTGACCTACAACATGAGATGCAGGTCCCAAAATGGAACTGTGGGTACGAAAAATATGTACTGAGTATATAAAGCAGGACGAAATACGGTAATAAAATAAGACATAACCATAAGATACGAAAAACGAAGGACATAGTCTGAAAGCAGTTAATATGCAATGCATGATAAAACCATTTTTGATATGCAATATAGTATGTATATATATATATATATATATATATATAGCGTACCCGACCTTAGTGGGACTCGGTGAGATATCGTACCCGGCCCTTTCGGGACTCGATAAATAGGCATTATCATCATCATATCCTCCCGCGTCTGAGGAATCCCGCTTCTGGGGGAAACTTCATATCATCATCATCATCATAACATACCCAGCCCTTTTCGGGACTCGATAAATGTTACACCTCAAAAAATTTCATGTCGTCGTAGGGTAGATAGACTAACGCAGGGTGAGGCGTATGTAATGTCCCTACAAGTAAAAAGGTTACTTAATGGTTCTAATTAAGATTCTAAAAACGTTTGAGGCAAGAGAAGAAAGTTCTTTGAAGAATGTCAAGCGTAAGTTGTGTTTTGAAAAATGGTTTGCAAAGTACCGAGTACTTAATGATGCCTTAAATAAGAGTTATAACACTCCTTAGATTGTTAATGAAGTTCTAAACAAGTGCTTAGAAGGTTCCTTAAGGATTGGAGATCAAACGGAACGACGAGAATAGATTCAGAGAGAACGTGGATTATATGACCATTTATACGGTCCGTATAATGGTCTGTATAACCATTTCAGTGAAGGTCCATCGCTGATGGAGTTATACGGTCACTTATACGGACCGTATAAAATTATACGGACCGTATAAGGTACCGTATAAGGGTTACAGAAATGAGTAATTGTTGGAGCAATTTCACGGTCACTTATATGGACCGTATAAGTTTATAGGGACCGTATAAGTGTCTGTATAATTCACGACGGGTCAGATATTTCCAATTATAAATATAAGACCCCAAGTTATTATTTTCATTTTTCTCAGTTCTCCACTTCTCTAAACCTCTAGAATATTCCACACACTTATTTTACAAGAATTCAAGGGAAATCAAAGATCAATATCATCAATTCAAGGGAATCAAGTGCAAGGAAGCTTTCTAGGGTTGCTAGAAGTCAAGAGTCTCTTGGAAGTTGAAGCTAGGGTTTTCTCCAAGAGAGGCATTTCTATCCAAAACCCATTTCTACATAATCAAAGGTGAGTTTATGATCATTTCATGTTATTTAGAATATTGAGTGGTTGAAGCACTTGGATTATGGAAGGAAGTAGAAGATGGGTTACAAATATGAGAATAGTAGTATTTTTGAGTAGTAGCTTTACATGAATCATGATTCTTGACATGTTATGAGTATAATTATCTTATAAATGATATTAAGAATATGGGAGAAACATCATATGAGGATGAATGTGGTGTTATATTATGGCTATGGTTATGAATGACTTTGAGAGGGAATTTTGGAAAGTGGATAATGTCGAACTTGTCAAGGTGTGGATTGTGATATTATGAATATTGTTATTGATGTTTGGGAGTTGCTATATCATATGGAGGAAGTTGTAGAAATAAAGGAGATGCTGCCCAATTTTCGTTAGCTTTAGCCTAAGCTTAAGTATGTTTCCGATTATCTATTCTTAGCACGAATTCCTTTGAATGTAGAATTACGAACTTGGAAGGAAGCTTATAGTCCCCAAGTAGAAAGGCGTAAAGGTATGTAAGGCTAGTCCCTTCTTTTCCAAGCCATGATTTCTATAACATGACTTCCTTTATCTTTCCATGACCTTCTTATATTCCAAAAACTATAAGCCTATGCTTATAAAGAGCTCCTCATGAGCTAAACACAAGAGATATGTTAC
Organism: Lycium barbarum; assembly: GCF_019175385.1. Lineage (NCBI taxonomy): Eukaryota > Viridiplantae > Streptophyta > Magnoliopsida > Solanales > Solanaceae > Lycium > Lycium barbarum. Next base: position 74,132,140 of record NC_083339.1, read on the forward strand.
GAATATGACAATGATGATGATGAATCTAAGTTGGAAATTCCAAAGCTTATGATATGATATTCTTATGAAGCTAATGATTCCTTGATGTTATTCGTTGTTGTTAGACTCACCTTATAAAGCTAGTTCCTTCAAGGTGAGGCATGATGATTATGACTACTTCATAATGGAATCGGGGGCTTCTCGACCTTATGTCACCCCGATAGAGTTATAGCTTGTCCTTGAGTTTTTATGCATGTTTTATGATAAGTATATGATGATGAGATTACACGGTACCTATATGGACAGGCAGACACCGGTAAGGCGGGCGACACATACACCATGTCTGAAAGGCATGGGTAGACACCACTGGTGGGCGGCATAAGATGGTTACCCCGGACGCCGGAGGCCTGGACGCGGGCTAATCATTATCAAAACATACCTATATGGTCGGGCAGCTTATATATACATACTTGATATGATGTTGTTCATGATATAAGTTTGCATGTATTATTCCATCTTAAGTGACATTCAATTACAGGTTGTTTCATTACTTGACGTTTCCTTATCATTTCGATATGTTATTATTGTTCATGCCTTACATACTCAATACAATGTTCGTACTGACGTCCTTTCTTTTTGGATGCTGTGTTCATGCCCACAGGTAGACAGGGAGGTGGCCCAGATTCTTAGGAGCTACTCAGTAGATTTACAGGAGCACCCTACTCTTTCGGAGGTGCCATTTTTGAGATATTATTTTTGTGTATATATTTGGGCACGACGGGGTCCTGTCCCGTCCTTATGTCTTAGTACTCTAGTAGAGGCTCGTAGACGCATATGTGTGGGTGGTAGATGTGCCATGATGACCACATTGAACATTTATATATTATTTTTGCAGCCGTGAGGGCTTATATATATATGCATGTGTTGCCTTCAAGATTATCTGTGTCCAGGAAGAGTACGATGATTAGCATAAGGAGTGGTGCTCAATTATCAGCTCCGGGTACCCGTCATGGACCCTTGTCGGGTCGTGACAATAAACATACCCAACTGATCAGTGGTTGCACATCTACGTGTCGTACCGGGCCTACTATAGCGCAACTCGGTAAATAAAATAGTGCAAATAGAGTGTGTATATATATATATATATATATAAACGCATGAACAGTCCAAGAAATAGAAATGGATCTTTCCGAGTGACGTAAGGTCGTGACCTCCGAATTAGTTGTGGAATGTAGATCGAGGCCAAAAGAAAAATCAATAATAGTTAAGATATCAACAAACAAGCATAAGGATAATACGTGACATTTTGTTGAATATAAACAGGGTCAAGGAGTGCGCACTAACGGACTTTTAGTCGTAATCAATAAGCTCTTTTAGAGAAAAACGTATAAAATATACTTTTCCATAAAATTGGTAAATCTCGTAAAACATAGCTTTTTCTCAAAATCCAGCTTTCTTATAAAAACGTATCCTTTCTTTGTAAAACTTCAGAAGGTTCGAATGGAGGAGCATGCAAGCTAAATAGCTCCAAGACTCGTGCCAATGAACTGAGGACAGATAAACCTTACATGCATGTCTCTGCTGCTTTGCTAATCCTGACTTGCTCCTTTATTCCACAGCTCGTCCCTTCGTCCTGAAACCTATATCGACAAATACTTCCTTTAGTCAATTTAGTAGATTTCGTAGATTCAACTTATCCAAATCCTATAGTCTTGAAGAGTTCGATTTACGGAAAATTTGGCAGCACTTCCTCTGTTTTTGTTATATCCCGGCATAGGTCAGATAGCCGTAATATCACTAACTACAACAACAATAACAATAATACTCAAGAATCAACATCCATAACCTCCATTCAAACCAATATTCATATCAATCCACCCGTAGCACCCACAACGAGGATAATCTCACTTTTCCGATCAATTCAACTTAATATGCGATAATCTAGCGAGTATTACTACGGATTAACTCAATTACCAAAGAAGGAGCGGGGTTTACCTTAATTTGTCTTGGAAATTTCAAGGACCAGATTTCACAGAGGGGTTCCGCCTCCTCCTACGACGCCACGATGGAAAAGGCGAGGTCTACAAAGCATTACGCACCTCCCGAGCATTAATCTCCACTAGATCTTACCAAAATTTTTACCAAAATACCCCTAATCTCTCTAAGGTTTTCTTATAGATGTAAATCTGATGTTTTTGGGGTAAAATGGGTGAAATGGTGAGTTGGTGGGGTATTTATATGTGTGTGGATCGGATTTGGCTTAATGGGCTGAAATTAGTGGGATTTTAAGTGATTTCTAGAATTTCCACTTAGGTTCGCGGGCCTTTGGCAGTCCGTTTTAAAATGCTCATAACATACTACTCCGATGTAATATTGATGAACGATTTGCTGCGTTGGATTCTAGACTCAACGAACCTTCGTTTAAGCTCTTGAAACACCTCAAAAATCCTTGTATGCTAAAAGTTACACTCCCATCTAGTTGGACCAAAATTTGCTTATGAAATTTCACAAGCTTCTTCCAAAGTCTTATGAACTTTCTTTTCTTATATCCGCTTGATCCCGGAACCTTCCGAAACTTACCATACATGATATTTATCACTAATTATAATTTATAAGGGTGGTGTCCCCTGATTCCAAGGTTTTCCTTCCCTGTTACGACTTACGAGATCATAATTTATCCTTTACTTCATTGTTACGTATTTTCCATGGCTTGTAGCTTTCAAGACTTCACGGTACGTCTCCAATATTCCATTAAGATTGTGAAATACGTGGCAGGCTTATACTCTAAGAGGGAGGGTGTAACATTCTCCTCCTTTAATAACATTCGTCCTCAAATATTAATAGTTGAAGGGTTTCCTCACTTGTCGGGTCCGTTCTCCCAAAATTCCAATATCATTCCACAGGGCAGAAGCTATATTGGACTTAAGAGTGCTTGTATACACCAACACTTCTCCTGAAGGCTTCCTCAGCCGATTATCTCTTGAATCTGGATCCTCCTTTCATTACTCCTTACATCCTACGTCTTCTCCTCTAGCTACTACCTTCCGACCAGCTATAACCACTGAGTCTACTTCATTGTCTGGTGTGGATGGCCTCAAGTACCTTCGGTTGTCTTGAACCAACCTTTCTTTCTCTGTCCGCATAAATACCTCTTTTGTCACTTTTGTCCTTCCTGATTTGCTTGGATCTGTCATGTACATGGCATGTTGTGTGGTGTATACATATACTTCCATAAGCCCTTGAAAGTATGGGGTCCTCTCTTATTACGGTCTGTCGTACTATGGCATACTGTTGATAGTGTCCATATTTGCTTCGCCTGTCCCCAAACATACCTTCTTGTCTTTATTGCCACCCAAGTTATCTTTGCAAGCAAGACCTTTACAGCTCAATGCTTTCTTCCTTGTCTGCACCCTTGCATATAGATGGAAAAGGCTGATGATCAATGGACTTACTCGGTTATCCTTAGAGTCTTCCCCAGCCTTCCTTTATCCTTATTTTTACCTTTTAATCCTTCATTATTGCATGTTGTCATTGAGTTAGTGTGGTATGGGGTACTCTTTCCTTGGTGAATTCTCCTCCTGGCTGCATTCGGAGTCCTCATCACTATCCTTAATTCTTGCAATAACGTTCCCAACTTCCATACCTTTACATCAATCTTGCGTCTTTACTCGAAACGTCCTTTATCTAATATATGTCGTCGGGGGGTGCTGACAATGCTTGGCCCGCTCTTGGTGACAAAGTTACAATATGCTCCTTGGATCGAGCTAATACTTAAGAAATTTTGTCTCTGGTTCTTCCAGTCCTTTGGTTGCTGATGGCATCTACTTACTGTCGTTCTAGTCTTAGGCCCTTTTTGCACTAATCGTCCTTCGTGTGACATCTTCTTAATGGCCATAGGTTTTACGTTTACCCCATTTCTTGTTGTTATGGACTTTGACTTAGTGCCTGTTTTACTTTGATATCTCAATCTTTGGTTATTTTGTCATTACCCGCTAACCCTTATCCGATCGTTGGTCCTTACTATACTATTCCTCGAGTGAGCTCAATTCTTAGGCGACGGTGTTACTTGGGATTCGGGGGGTGAATTCTATTGTTGTCCTAATCGTCCTACCGTCACTGCTCTTAACAGTGATTAGTCGTAATCCTTTTGTCTTATACCTTACTTATCCTTGTTTGTCTTGGAATTCGGTGATACAGTAGCTTGTACCTGCGTCTATGGTCGTTTACCGGATCACATTACAGTCGCATCATACCTGTCTCTAGTATCTTCTGGTTGTGATGTTTTCGGATTGCGTCTCTACCTCTTAATTACGGGAGATACCTCTCCACCTTTTGACTATGTCTAGGTCATTTCTTGATATCTGTTCTACTTCTATTAGCCATATTGCGTCTCTTACGGGTGGTTACCTTACCTTTATATTCTTCTTATCCTATTCCTTTCTCTGCCCCCCTTATAGGGGTGTCCTTACCTTTCTTTACTAATCCATACTCTAATTCCACTAGCTAACCAAAATTACCTATATGGCTTACCCTCGCATAGGGCGCTCATTAGATGCTACACTTAGCTTGTCCCTTGCTCCTGTAGTGACTGACCGACATACCACTAATCAAGTCCTAGTCGACCGGTTGGATACCTTTCCACAAACAGGGGTATTACCTGAGCTGGCGCATCATTTTAAGGCCCTTCCAATCTCATCCTACTATGCCGACCCTCTCTTTCAACCTATACCTTAATCGTGTTCTGAGAACGTGTCCTTTACTTCCATCTCATTCTCGAATCTTCTTTAGCAAAGAATAGAACTCGAGAAATGCCGAAGCCTTTGTCACATGTTTGAGTCCTTTCTGTATTTTTAGCTGACTAGTTGGGGCTCTCAACCTTGTTTCGGAGTAAAAGTTAGATTCCATTCGCGTGTTACTTACTTTTCCTTGGCAATATTCGTATCCCTTATCGCGGTTGGAATATATTGAGTTGCTGCAAAAGATTCTGTAGATAAGCCAATAAGTCTTGTGTCACGCTCCCATTCGTATTGCCACCCGTAATAGAGTCCTTAACCAATATTTTCCAAGAATGTCATGGAAAGCTTCTTTGCACTTCTCCTCTCTGCTACTAACGTCGTGTAACACCTTATGTTTGGAATAGCTTAAGAAATTCTCTTGATCAACTTTGACCTTTAATACCTCTGTCCATAGTTTTCCCCCTGACACGATTAGGGTTGTGTCCTTAGAATTCCCATTGTGTTTTCCTGGTGTGGCCTTTTTAGCTTTCTCCTCATTGTGACCATAATTCTTGGGTTGGCAGTCTCTAATACACTTGTTATAGTCAGATCTATGGTTGAATACTCCTTGGGTTAAAGAGTCTTACCTTGTTGCTAATCCATACTCGATTCCCTTTGCGATAATCCTGGTCTTGTCCCGCTATTTCCAAGAGGATTGTTCAAAAGGCTAGCGCTTTCTCAGAGTGCGGTTGACCCGGAAGTCTTTCTACTTTGCCTTCTGACATCAACTCTCTCAACTCAATCCCTTCTCCGCTATCTTACTCTCCTGCTCTGCGTTTTAAAATGTTTCACTGTCCCGTTATCCCCATCCACTATCTTGTTTCCGTCTAGTCTTCCATACACTTCGCTCTTTTCTCCAAATTGTGGAACTCCTTCTCTCTTCATGTTGGTAAATTCCCAGAATTCTCTGAGGCGGGTCTAATGTGGTTAAGATCCTCGTATCCTTGCACATATACATGACTTGGGCGTTTACTAAGACGAATGCATGCCTGCACATGATCTCCGCTTTACTTAATGTTGTCTACACACTATACGCCTTATTGAACTGAATTTGTTGTCTGGTTCCTCCGGTCTTCCCCCAATGCTTTCTAATATTTCCCTACTGCCTGGCAGAGTTGCAAACCCCAGAATCCTGAGATCACTTTCCTGATAGGGTGAATCTTCCTGCATTTGTCTTCTTACAGCGTTAGTCCTTACTCGCTTCACTCCCGTAGCCAGTGCTTTTCTTTTGAGTCAGATGTCGTGGTCGCCTCGTGACTTCTAGTGTTGCCCTCGTACTATACTCAATCCTGCACTATGCTTCCTTATTGTGATTACACTTTCCAACCTGCTCAACCCTTCATTATTCGGGATTCCTTGTCCTTGATGCATTTCGGTCCTTTTCGCTTTTACCTCTCTATACTTTATTTTATGCTCCTTGATCCTTGATGGTTGTTGGGCTTATCTATTAGCTCTTTCATCTCACGGTCTCGTCTATTCTTGCTCAATATACCATTCGTGTCCTAGCTCCCAGTTGTCTTCTTTCGCATTTGCCTACTCTGGTCATCCTGACTTTCCATTTGTTTTACATATTGTCCTGAGGTAGTTTCGTGTCGTATCTTCCCGCCGTCTGCCTTGCTTTTCTCAACTAGCGATTCATTTTGCTGATATCTCAGCCTGAACATGAATACTACATGTCCTTTGTGTCGGTAGCTAAGTCCCTTTTCCCATTTGTCTGTTAACTAGGGGTTTGATTAGAACTATGGGCAAATTCTCAGATCATATGTCGTTAAGAAGAGGGCGAAATAGGGTAACTAGTGACTAATGCCCAATCCTTATTCATTTAATACTCGACATCACAGTTTTGGTCAGATACCTCTCGAAGTAGAGCCCTCCTAGCCTCCTCTTCTCCTCTCTCCCTCTCTGTCAGTCTATCCTCTTCCTCCTCCTCCGGATCATATCTCATCGTATACACTGGGGACCCCTGGTTCACAGATGCCCAAGACTGGGGGCTATCGGGCTCAGCAACACTCACAGCTGTGGCCTGCCTCACATAATGCTGAACCAGAGGGTAAGCTGGACGTGGCGAACCCTGGAATAGCTCTGGATGCCCCTATCCTCCCGAGTACTCCTCTTGCTTCTCTAGTGTCTCCTCGGGCTCTATCGGGGTCTCATAGGAACCCTCAGATGAGAGTCTCTATCGGAGTCGGATGCTAAGATGGGTCTGGCTTTGGAAAGATCTCAGAAGGGTTTGACTCCATAGATGTCGTAGCCTCAGAGGGAGCCTGCTGTGGAATAAACTCGGAGGTGTCTGACTCCATAGAAGAGCTAACACTCCGTCTCCCTTCGACTGCCGCTCTCTGATCTGCAGGGGCAGGTGGTGCTGATCTTACATCCACCCTCAGGCTGGTCCTCTCACTCCTATTTGCTAAAATCGAACTCTCTGTCGATATAGTTGCAGTATAAGCGTGGGTCAGAATTGAAAGTGAATACCTTACGTATGGCTCTAACGCACGATCTAGATGGAGAAGAAGAGGAAACATTCCTAAATGCCCTGTAGCCTCCTGTTTATAAGTATGGCGCGCTTCATATCGATAAACAGAACTCTACTAGCACGTCTCGTTGACACCCCTAGGACTAACCCGCTCTGATACCACTTTGTCACACCCCCGCCGGGAGGCGTGACAGGGCACCCGACCTCACAGCTAGAATGCTGGCTGAGCTAACCTGAACTAGATAACATAATCATAATGGACATGGAATAACTTAGCATAAAGCCTTAGCGGCACCTACATTCAGCAAAACCCAAACCGAACAGTAGACAACATCCCCTACATATACACATAATCACAGTACGCGTGCCAATGAGGCCGCCACTACATAATATCATAAGTCAGTAGGCCCATTTAACAAAACATAATTCCCACGACCAACACCAACACACTACACAGGGTCTACGAGCCTCTAAGAGTAGGAAACATCATCCTCATAAAAGGTCGGGACTACACGTCCGCCGACGTATCCAGAAACATATACAGTAACCATGCAGTCATAATCATATACCAAAACAGGCAAGTCCGGATGAATGACACTTGCGGACCAGCTGACGATGCTCCTATCATGGCGTATCTTCAGTAAACCCGTCCTGACCTGCAGCACGAGATGCAGGTCCCAAAAAGGACCAGTCAGTACGAAAAATATGTACTGAGTATGTAAGGCAGGATGAAATATGGTAATGAAACAAGACATAACCATAAGATAAGAAAAACGAAGGACATAGTCTGAAAGCAATTAATATGCAATGCATGATAAAACCATTTTTCATATGCTATATATATATATATAACGTACCCGGCCCTAGTGGGACTCTGTGAGATATCGTACCCAGCTCTTTTGGGACTCGATAAATAAGCATTATCATCATCATATCCTCCCGCGTCAAGGGAAACTTCATATTATCATCATCATAACATACCCAGCCCTTTTCGAGACTCGGTAAACATGCCCAACTGATCAGTGGTTGCACATCTACGTGTCGTACCCTGCCGACTATAGCGCGACTCGATAAGTAAAATAGTGCAAATGCAGTACATATATAAACGCATGTAGAGTTCAAGAAATAAACATGGGCCTTTCGGAGTGACATAAGGTTGTGACCTCCAAATTAGTTATGGAATGTATATCGAGGCCAGAATAACAATCGATAATAGTTAGGATATCAATAAGCAAGCATAAGGATTATACATGACATTTTGTGGAATTTAACAAGGGTCATGGAGTGCGCACTAAAGGACTTTTAGTCATAATCAATAAGCTCTTTTAGTCATAATCAATAAGCTCTTTTAGAGAAAATCATATAAAATATACTTTTCCATAAAATCGGTAAATCTCGTAAAACATGGCTTTTTCTCAAAATCCAACTTTCTTATAAAAATGTATCCCTTCTTTGTAAACTTCAGACGGTTCGAATGGAGGAGCATGCATGCGAAATAGCTCTAAGACTCGTGCCAAGGAACTGAGGAAAGCAAAACCTTACATACCTGTCTCTGCTGCCTTGCTAATCCTGACTTGCTCCCTTATTCCACCGCTCGTCCCTTCGTCCCGAAACCTATATCGACAAATACTTCCTTTAGGCAATTTCGTAGATTCCTTAGATTCATCTTATCCAAATCCTATAGTCTTGAAGAGTTCGATTTACAGAAAATTCGGCAGCACTTCCTCTATTTTTGTTATATCCCGGCATATGTTAGATAGCCGTAATATCAATAACAACGACAACTATCAACAACAACAACAACAACAATACTCAAGAATCAATATCCACAACCTCCATTCAAACCAATATTCATATCCATCCACCCGTAACACCCACAACGAGGATAATCTCACTTTTCCGATCAATTCAACTTAAATGCAATAATCTAGCGAGTATTACTATGGATTAACTCAATTACCAAAGAAGGAGCGGGATTTACCTTAATTTGTCTTCGAAACTTCAAGGAACAGATTACATGGAGGCATTCCGCTTCCTTGTACGACGCCACGACGGAAAAGGCGAGGTCTACAAAGCATTACGTACCTCCCGAGCCTTAATCTCCACTAGATCTTACCAAACATTTTACCAAAATACCCCTAATCTCTCTAAGGTCTTCTTATGGATGTAAATCTGATGTTTTAGGGGTAAAATGGGTGAAATGGTGAGTTGGTGGGGTATTTATATGTGTGTGGATCGGATTTGGCTTAATGGCCTGAAATTAGTGGGATTTTAAGTGATTTCTAGAATTTCCACTTAGGTTCGCGGGCCTTTGGCAGTCCGTTTTAAAATGCTCATAACATACTACTCCGATGTAATATTGATGAACGATTTGTTGCGTTAGATTCTAGACTCAACGAACTTCCGTTTAAGCTCTTGAAACACCTCAAAAATCCTTGTATGCTAAAAGTTACACTCCGATCTTGTTGGACAAAAATTTGCTTCCGAAATTTCACCAACTTCTTCCAATGTCCTATTAACTTTATTTTCTTCTATCCGCTTGATCCCGGAACCTTCCAAAACTTCCCATACATGATATTTATCATTAATTATACTTTATAAGGGTCATGTCCCCTGGTTCCAAGATTGTCCTTCCCGATTATGACTTACGAGATCATAATTCATCCTTTACTTCGTTGTTAAGTACTTCCCATGGCTTATACCTTTCAAGACATCACGGGACGTTACTGATATTCCATTAATACAGTGAAATATGTGGCGCGCTCATGCTCCGAGAGGGCAGGGTGTAACAATTTGATGAAGGAATTCTGAAACGAAGATTGAAAGTTGTATTTAAGTTGCTATAGTGGTTTGGATTGCCTTGGGAAATAGTTTGGATATGTGGCTGGAGAGGATGAGAAATAGTTTGGATATGTTGTTGTTGTTATTCTTATTTTTAAGCTTTGGGATGAGACAGAAATAGGGGAGATGCTGTCCGATTCTTTATACAAACAAGCTTGTCACTCGATATACGTCGTATGCTCGCATTCCCTTAGTATAACGAACTTTGTACCATGGTTATAGGTTGAGAGCTTCATGGGCAGCTTTGTTTGGTTTGTCAAGCGAATCAAGCTTGTATGTAATGGCTACACCCTTCTCTGTTGGGCATGATTCATAATCAAAAGATCTCTAAAAGAGGTGCTCAAGAGATTTGTCCATAGAAATCCTCATATTGTTATCACGACTTAAACATCTTATAGTTATCCCTCATCGGGGGTCTTGATCCAATGTGTATACTCACCATACAGATACGAGAGTAAAGAACCTACATATGTGTAGATATGCTATTGAGCCATCCACAGAAGTTTTTTAGAAGAAAGGTAGCAAGAGAGAGTTATTCATAGAGTTTCCATTGTTGTTATGTTGTTCATCTACGCTATAGTTCTTGTTACATCCTGTGTTTTCATGCATTGCAAAACGAGGGAATTAAATGACACTAGTAACGAAAAAGAGGTTATTACAGATATATCATAAGGATTAGAAGTTAGACAAATCGAAGAAAATAAGTTTCGTCAAGATTTGAAATTTATTTGAGTGAAATACGATCCAAGCTATAACATCAGTATTTTTGGACTAGGAAATTGAACCATCCAACATGAGCAAATTTACCCGAGCCCAAAGGATTTGGTTATGTTCAAGCATGCAAATTAAGAGCTCGGTGAATAAAAGGATGAAGTCCCGAAATGATTTAAGACAGTAAAGAGTGACAACGATGATTGGAAATAATATTTCGTATGTCCCAATAGAGGCTATGGACAAGTGGAATATGATATGGCCATGATAACGAGTACATGAAGCGTGCTAAAAATGATTGTTGTTCAAGTGAATTGAGGACAAGAATTAATTATGAGTTTAATTTGTCAATTTGGAGTGTAGTAAGGATACGAAGATAAATTAAGATAATGGACAAAATGCAAAGTATTGCACTTCCACGTGGGATCTGGTGGGGAAGTCAATTAGTGACTAACCATGCATATATGAGTGGTGGAAACCTTACAACTTGCTACCTAAAATAATGAAGAGCCATGTGGACCCCATGGTCCACTAAGTAACTATAATATATAAGGCTTCATCTTGTTCACTAATTTAGGAGGTTTTCATTTTGCTTACTAAACTTATCCCAACAAGAAAGTGATCAGAATCTGTGATCATAAAATATAAAGAACAAGCAGCAACTAAACGTCCATATATGTATACATATACACGCAGCAGTGTTATTCAATTTTATTACGGGTTTCTCTCACCGCTTCGATCTTGTTGCTCTATTTTATCGTGTTGTTGAATACGAACTTTCTTTGAAGTGAAGTAAGGTGGAAGAAGAATATTTCATGGCACATAAGGTAAGAATCCTCCTCTCCTAGATATTTTTAAATTCATCTAGGCCGTAGCTAAATTGTGGGAATTGATGAAATAAACACGAACTTGCAAATAGAATTGTCATTTGATAGAGTTGGAGTTGTGGGCTGTTTTTCTTGTTGTGATTATGTGATATAAGGCTGAGATTTGTGGAAAATGATGTCCTTATCATATTGAGAAAAGTTTTAAGGTTAAGAAGGGAACAAACGAATAGGTGCTATGGAGTGTACGGATCCTAATGCGAGCTTGTTGCTCGTTATAAATTATTATGAAGTTGTTATGGGTATGTATGTTGTGTTGTTGAGATTTACTTGTTGTTAGGCTGTTGTGACGATATATAGAATTGGGAGGTACTAGTGATATAGGGGAGATGCTGCCCGTTTCGTTTTAGAATCAAAGTTACCAATTGATATATACGAGATACGAAAGCTCTCTAAAGTCATGTACGTATTCCTATGATTATAGGTTTAGCATATTAATTGTGGAAAGTTCGTGGTTGAGTTGAGTTTTTTGGACGACGTGAGGTATGTTAAGGCTATCCCTTTCTTTCTTTTTGACATGATCCTTATCATATGAACTAACATAGTGAGCAAGCGTGTTCCAATGACCCTATTCTTAGATAGTGTAGAGATATTTGTATCCTTGGCCTCCAATGTTTTATGTCCATAACTCCCAGAGACTTATCATACTAGCTTCTTATGTCACCAGAGGAGTTCAAAGTATCCTTTTCCGTGTCTTACATGCATTTATATATATTATATTATATATGGATCGGGTCGTATGTTCCTCGGAACTATTATATTATATATATGGATCGGGTCGTATGTTCCTCGGAACTATTATATTATATATATGGATCGGGCCGTACGTTCCTCGGCACTATTATATTATATGTATGGATCAGGCCGTACGTTCCTTGGCACTATTATTTTATATATATGGATCGGGCCGTACGTTCCTCGGCACTATTATATTATATATGGATCGGATCGTACGTTCCTCGGCACTATTATATTATATATGGATCGGGTTGTACGTTCCACAGCACTATCAGTTATATTATAACCTATGCATATCTTACGCCACAGAGTCAGTTTCAGTCATATAGAGTTACGCAGATATTCTCTGATGTTAGCCACATATGCATACAAATATTGAGACTGGTTTTCGTGATCCATCTGTACTTGATGTTCTTATGGCTTACATACTCTGTACATTGTTTGTACTGATGTCCCTTTTCCTGAGGACGCTGGGTTCATGCCACACAGTCACAGATTGTTTTGCAGGTAAAAGTATTCAGCTAGGATAGTTGGCTATCAGCTGGGATTGGCAAACTCTGTTTTCTTCCTAGTGCAGTGTCGAGTCATTATGGTTATCATATGTGTGTATGGGTATGTCGGGGCCCTATCCCGACTCCTATGATTCCGGCATTTGCTCTTAGAGACTTTGCAGACAGTGTCATGTGGTTAGTATGTTGAGATGTCATGTGTCGAGTAAAGCGACCATGTAGGCCGATATGTCAGTTTGACTTACTCGGTTTTTGATTAATTAAGTATAGTTAGCAAATTTCTATGGTTGGACGGAAGTACTTTATTATATTTCCGATTTTTTTTTACATGTCCAGTTTCATTATGTGAATGCCATAGGGTTCGCTCAGCTCTAAGTAAGAGTTAGGTGCCCATCATGCCCTATCGGAATTAGGGTGTGACAAAGTGGTATAAGAGCAGTTCGTCCTAAGGGTTTTCTACAAATTCGTGTCTAGTAGAGTCTTGTTTATGGTGTGTTGCGCGCCACATTTATAAACAGGAGGCTACAGGGCATTTAGGATTGTTACTTTTCTTTCATATCTAAGATTGTGTGATAAAACCAAGCTATAGGAAATGAGATTCCTTATACTAACCCTTGATTTCAGCAGAAGAACGGTATCGACGGAAAAAAGTGATTGATGATATTGAAGGTTACAGAGGTAAGTCACTTCATTGAGGCTGTGTTATTAAAATATGTATTTATATGATAATGGATTGGTTGTCACAGAGGTAAGTCAATGTTCGTACAATAGAGAAATTGATTAAATATATCTCTTGATGATAAGTTCAGTTATAAGTTTGTGACCTAAACAAATTGAACGAATCAGTACAAAGGTAAGCAACAGTACGAAAGATGTATGTCGGTTAAGGTAAGAATATTGAAGTATGATTGAAATGTAGAGCTGAAGAATGAAAGGGAAAGTAAAAAGGTATAACAAGGCAGGTCCCTAAAGGATCAGGTACATCTCGAGGTGTGATATATGAGGTAAGTTTCGACATCTTTGTACTTTTACTTGAAATTGAGAGCCCTGTGTAGCTGAGATTGGGAGCCTTGTGTGGCTGAGATATGTCGTGTATATATATATTAGTCCTGTGAGGCATTGTTGGTATTTGCTGTGTGCAGGTTTTGGATAGTAAGAAATATAGAGGAAACTCTACTGAAATTTTCCTAGAATTTAAAGGAGATAAGATATAAGCTTGTAATATGTCCTAACGGGAAAAGATGTTGTGTAAGAATTAATGGAAGGACGGGATTAAGTTAGGAGTATCGTTGACAACTACAAGAGATGAGTTAAATGTTGTTGAATCGATAGTAACGGTAATTATAAGATCGACATTGATATGGTAAAGAGAAATACTAAGAGTAAATTTGGGAGACTGGTAGTACTAAAACATGACATAGAAGAGAAAGGTTAACTCCAATAGAGTGTGGTACTGAAGTATTGATTGGATGGATAAGCATAGGTAAAATACGACGAGTCTATAAGCAAAATAAAGTAACAGCATGACTGAGACAGGGGTATGAAATACGAAGGGTTATAACGAATGTGAATACATTGGTGAGACAACTTATGTGGTAAGTGTAATAGGGCTGATCAAAAGGAGTCACATGTTAAGCATACTTACTTCACAAGGGTTGTTCTATTTTATAAGCAGGCTTGCGAATGAGATCAAGAAGTGGCACTCTATAGAGTTGATTATAATTAGGATATAATGAGAACGTAGCAAGAACTGTAATACAAAGTAAGTAAAGTATAGTGAGGAAATGACTAAAGATATGACATGTTCTATATGAATAAAGAGTGAATGCAAGTGTGAAACCAATAAGCGAGTCGTGGGGCAGTAGATAAGAAAGCTTATAAGACCTTGTTATGGGAAAGTCCAGCATAGAGGTTTCGCAATGACAGAAATGATAGCAAGCAAAAGGAAAAAAGAAAGTCAACTTGAAAAAGAAATCAGAGAAAAGTGATATGGAAAGGTAGTAATAGTTTGTGATTTGTATAATCGAGATCACGAGTGATATCGTTGGCTGGATGTAAAAAACCAAGACTACGGAAAGATGAACAACGAATTAGAACGATTGTTAGGAAAAGCATCAGCATAATAAGGATGAGAGGGGATGATCAGAATGAACAGAATAAGTTTTGGAAGCGAAGAACGAATTATATAGAAGTGACCTATTCTAAAGGACAAAGCGGTATTGAGTTAAGAATAGGGTTCCTTGTGTGAGGAATAAAGGATTGATTATAAAACGGGAGGTAATAAGATAAATTGAGGAAAGAACGTAAAGGAATAAGTATCGGTATAAAAGGAAAAGGAAATATGAGAAGTACGTGCGCTTAAGAAGTAGTTGTATTATGAGAAAAGAAAGATGCATCTCCTATGAATATCCTATACCAAGATAGAACGAGTAAAGCATATAAAGGAATAAGTTGGAAAGAAAAATGTGGCTATGAGTTATGAGTTTACTGTACGACGATAAAGCGATAAAGCAAGGCTATCATCAACGAAAAATACGATATGGTTATGATTTGTTTTGAAATCAATGTTGAGTGCAACACAATAGTAAAAGAGTATGAGGCATACGGGGTATTAGTTGCAGATGATACTTAGATCCTCGAAAACAAAGATGGAGGGTTTAAGAGAAAATGCATTTACGGTTACTATAAGTGCATTACGGGAGAGAGAGGAATAACTTGAGATGGGAAGAAAAAGGAAAGATGACGCTATAAGTGAACTCTGAGTATCGAAAAATATGATAAGCAGCATTACATGGATGGTACGGATATCTAGACATACTACTATTTCGAGCATCCCTATGGGACAGAAGTTGTTAATTGGAGCGGATGTAGACATTGACTCATAACTAACGGTTGAGCTAAGTAAAATACATCCTTGTTTGGATTGCTATGTCGGTTGTATTATTTGGTTGCAAAACTGCAAGATGAGTGTGTTAAGACTTCACACATGAATTACCGTAGCTATACATTATGGTAAATGACATGAATATGATACAACCAAATAAGGGAATTGAGGAAAGGGATATATGAATTCAAGATTGGAAGTGAGGTAACGGATTTGAGAATGGTATAAGTAAGACCCTTAAGGGGGGAAAGCAAGTAAGGAAAATACAAGTGCAAACATTGAAACGATGAATCCTAAGATGTGACAGATATAGACTCTAAAACAAAAAGTGAGAGTTATGCAGAAATGAGTCTAATAGCTAGTAAATAAATGAAGAAGAATCAAGCGGGTATCTAGGACTGCACTGAAAATCATTCGTGAAGACCTTGAACAATATGACATTGAGAGCAACTAACTCAAGGAATATTGTAAAGGATAGTGATGCTATACTGGAATAGAGGCAAAAAAATTGACAGTATAGTCATTTGTTAATGATATTGCGATTTATAAGTGAAAAATAAGAAGGGACATAAAGTTTTCTATAGTAGAATATAAGATGTGATAATCAAGAGTCAAATAAAAGAAAGAAAAGAGTATGACGAGTTATAACAGATAGACAAAAGAGTTTTGGTATGTATGAGATATGCAAATAGAACGAACCAAAGGAAGGGAAGTTTACGAATAAGATTAGATGTTCATATACGAATCACACAAGAACGGTTATGTAACCTGCAAGTATTTACATGTCGAGAATGAAACCAATTGGGTACTTAACAATAGGAGTAAGAGGTAAGCAAGAATAATGTGTTTGTGATACTCCGGGTCAGTTGAGGGAGAATATACGGTAAATTGAGTTGAAATGTTGATTTGGGATTATCATTAAGGACAATTTGGACAATTACTCTGAGTACGATATAAGTATATGTTATATGTTTCCTACGATAGCCCTGGGGTGTGTTAGATTACTCACGAATTCGATAGGATCATTGAATAAAGGGGGTGTTACCAGAAGAATATTACGCCTTGGAACTTTCATTGTTGTATCATTGTGGTTATAGCAAATTTCCAACAGTTTAACAAAGGGTTATGAAATTCTTGAAAATTATGAAGTCTTTAATGAGTCGACGAGGGACACCTACGATAGGACATCTCGAATTGAATTTATCTAGACTCTACAGATGTGAATCAATACCATTATCATGGTCATATGGAAGAAAGGAAGTGGGAGAGATTTGCAATCCATGTGAGACTTAATACCATTATTAGGCAAGAAAAAGGATCAACGAGTCCGAGTATCAAGGAGGATCATATCAGGAATGTGACTCACTTATATCTCTTGAAAGAATATCTCTGAGGAATCAAGGGAGTATTGCAACCAAGAGTCATTGCTAAGAAGGAAACTCGTTTTCAAATATTCAAAAGGAATGTTATAGATAATACATGTCAGAGGGTTAAGTTGATGATTCCAAGAAGGAGGTACGCTACGGACTATGCAACCTAAATAAAGAGTTGAAGTAGACCTATAAGAATTAGAAGAGAGAACAAGAGGAACCAATATACGATGGTAAACCTAACCAAGGGAAAGACAACTCGTATTCTACAGTATTACTGGAAAGGTGACTCTAAAACAAGAAAAACTCGACCTAAGCTTCAAACATTGATAGATATAGTAAGTTGCAGTCAATTACGGAGATAGCTAAATTATGACCACTTTCTTTGGAAATTCAATAATAACTGATGTTAGGTGGAGAATGGTATTAAGTTAAGCAAGGAGAGGCACAGTATGATAGACAAGTTCTAGTAAGAATTGATTCATTATAAGATCGCCATAACCAGTATACTCATACAAGACTAGTTTAACATTCGAGGACGAATGTTCTAAAAGGGGGAAAGATGTTACATCCTGTGTTTTCATACATTCCAAAGCGTGCGAGTTAAATGACACTAGTAACGGAAATGAGGTTATCCCCCAAGCTTATAAGTGGTTAGAGTGAGTACAGATGTATCATAAGGATTAGAAGTTAAACAAATGGAAGAAAATAAGTTTCATCAACATTTGAAATTTATTTGAGTGAAATACGGTCCAAGCTATAACATCCAGTATTTTTGGACTAGTAAATTGAACCATCCAACATGAGCAAATTTACCAGAGCCCAAAAGATTTGGTTATGTTCAAGCATGCAAATTAAGAGCTCGGTGTATAAAAGGATGAAGTCCCGAAATGATTTAAGAAGGTAAAGAGTGACAACGATGATTGGAAATAATATTTCATATGTCCCAATAGAGCCTATGGACTAGTGGTATAGGATATGGTCATGATAACAAGTACATGAAGCGTGCTAAAAATGATTGTTATTCAAGTGAATTAAGGACAAGAATTAAATATGAGTTTAATTGGTCAATTTGGAGTGTAGTAAGGATACGAAGATAAATTAAAATAATTGACAAAATGCTAAGTATTGCACTTCCACGTGGGATCTGGTGGGGAAGTCAATTAGTGACTAACCATGAATATATGAGTGGTGGAAACCTCATAACTTTCTACCTAAAATAATGAGGAGGCATGTGGACCCCATGGTCCACTAAGTAACTATAATATATAAGGCTTCATCTTGTTAACTAATTTAGGCGGATTTCATTTTGCTTACTAAACTTATCCTAACAAGAAAGTGACCAGAATCTATGAGCATAAAATCTAAATAACAAGCAGCAACTAAACGTCCATATATTTATACATATACACACAGTAGTGTTATTGAATTTTATTACGGGTTTCTCTCACCGCTTGGATCTCGTTGCTCTATTTTATCGTGTTGTTGAATCCGGACTTTCTTTGAAGTGAAGAAAGGTGGAAGAAAAATATTTCTTGGCACATAAGTTAAGAATCCTCCTCTCCTAGATATTTTTAAATTCATCTAGGTCATAGCTAAATTGTGGGAATTGATGAAATAAACACGAACTTGCGAATAGAATTGTCATTTGGTAGAGCTTGAGTTGTGGGCTGTTTTTCTTGTTGTGATTATGTGATATAAGGCTGAGATTTGTGGAAATTGATGTCCCTATCATATTGAGAACATTTTTAAAGTTAAGAAGGGAACATACGAATAGGTGCTATGGAGTGTATGGATCCTAATGCGAGCTTGTCGCTCGTTATAAATTATTATGAAGTTGTTATGGGTATGTATGTTGTGTTGTTGAGATTTACTTGTTGTTGGGCTGTTGTGATGACATATAGAATTGGGAGGTACTAGTGATATAGGGGAGATGCTGCTCATTTCGTTTTAGAATCAAAGTTACCAAATGATGTATACGAGATACGAAAGCTCTCTAAAGTTATGTACGTATTCCTATGATTATAGGTTTGGCCTATTAATTGTGGAAAGATCGTGGTTGAGTTGAGTTTCTTGGACGATGTGAGGTATGTTAAGCCTATCCCTTTATTTCATTTTGGCATGATCCTTATCATATGAACGAACACAGTGAGCAAGCGAGTTCCAAAGACTTTATTCTTAGATAGTGCAGAGATATTTGTATCCTTGGCCTCCTATGTTTTATGTCCATAACTCCCAGAGACTTATCATACTATCTTTTTATGTCACCAGAGGAGTTCAAAGTATCCTTTCCGTGTCTTACATGCATTTATACATGGTGTATTATATATGGATCGGGCCGTACGTTCTCCGGCACTATTATATTATATATATGGATCAGGTCATGCGTTCCTCGGCACTATTATATTATATATATGGATCGGGTCGTACGTTCCTCGGCACTGTTATATTATATATATGGATCGGGCCGTACGTTCCTCGACACCATTATATTATATATATGGATCGGGCCGTACGTTCCTCGGCACTATTATATTATATATATGGATCGGGCCGTACGTTCCTCGGCACTATTATATTATATATGGATCGGGCCGTACGTTCCTCGGCACTATTATATTATATATGGATCGGGTTGTACGTTCCACAGCACTATCAGTTATATTATTCATACGCCACAAAGTCAATTTCAGTCATATAGAGTTACGTAGATGTTCTCAGATGTTAGCCCCAGAAGCATACAAATATTGATTCTGGTTTTCATGATCCATCTGTACTTGACGTTCTTATGGCTTACATACTTGGTACATTTTTCGTACTGACGTCCCTTTGCCTGGGGGCGCTGTGTTCATGCCACACAGTCCCCGATTATTTTGCTGGTAAAAGTATTCAGCTAGGATTGTTGGCTATCAGCTGGGATTGGCAAACTCCATTTTTTTCCTGGAGCAGTGCCGAGTCATTATGGTTAACATATGTGTGTATGGGTATGTCAGGGCCCTGTCCCGACTCATATGATTCAGGTGTTTACTCTTAGAGACATTGTAGATAGTGTCATGTGGTTAATATGTTGAGATGTCATGTGTCGAGTAAAACGACCATGTAGGCCGATATGTCATTTTGACTTACTCGGTTTTTGATTAATTGAGTATCGTTCGCAAATTTCTATGGTTGGACGGAAAGTACTTTATTATATTTCTGATTTTTTTTTATATGTCCAGTTTCATTATGTGAATGCCAGAGGGTTCGCTCAGCTCTAAGTAAGAGTTGGGTGCCTATTATGCCCTATCGGAATTAGGGTGTGACAGTTCTCCCTTACCAGGAAATCTTACTCAGCCTTGTTTGTCATATATCAGTTCAGAGTACAGAGAGTCGATACTTACATTCATGTACAGGTATACAATAGTTCTATTATATATATATATATATATATATATATATATTGAGTGTATACAGCTGCATAGAGCTATACCGAGCATGACAGAGATATATCGAGCCTCATTTGGCTGGACAGAGATATACCGAGCCTTATATGGCCATAAATAGATACAACGTGCCCTATATATGGCCTGCTAGCTATATTATTATATTATGTACAAGTTAAGTCAGAGCATGTAAGTGTATGCCAGAGTATCTCAGATTCTCAGTTGCTTGCTTATTTCAGTTACAGTTATTCAATTGCCTTACATGCTGGTACATTATTTTCTACTGGCGTCCCTTTTCCTGGGGGGGGGGGGGGGGGGGGGGGGGGCGCTGCATTTCATGCCTGTAGGTCCTGACAGATAGCAAGAAGGACCCTTCAGTAGATGTGCCAGAGTTCAGGGAATTCGTAAGCTCCATTTCATCCGGAGGTGCCACGTTCAGAGTTAGAGTTATATGTGCATGTACAGACATCATGGGTAGGTCGGGGCTCTGTCTCGACCACAATATAGTTATATTCTTCTTAGAGGCCTGTAGACATGTCCTATGGGTAAAGTTTGTAAGTGTAGAGGCTTAGTCGGCCAATTGCATATATTATTTTGGGTTTTGCTGCTTGCATATATACATGGTGGCCTTGTCAGCCAGTTTATATATGTGTCTTGTGGGGTGATCCCCAATCCAGATATTTTAGTAGTCATTTACAGAGCATTCAGAGTACGACATTATTGGCCTAGATATCTAAGTGTTGTACAGATTGGCCTCGTCGACCTTGTTTACTTGTTGAGCATGTTAAGAGTTACAAAGTGGTACGCTCAAGCAAGTAAGGCATCGGGTGTCGGCCACGCCTCCCAGATTTAGGGTGTGACACCGCTCCAGCGGCTTTTATCTCGCAGGTGCGAGCTTGGCCAACCTTGCCTTTCCTCGCACTTGCGTCCCACCTTGCGCAGGTGCAGCTCTGCAGGTGCGAGCCCATTCTCGTATGATACAATAACGGATACGCGGAAGCAACAAAATAACAAGGGAATTAAAGGATAGATAGATTGACACAAGAAAATGGAATTAAAAGCAACCTAAAGGTGTATCAAACCTAAAGACCTCAATTAATTAGCATAAACAAGCACCAACCTCTTAGGATGACCTCAAGGGAATTGAATTCCCAAGCAACCAATCCTCTCACAATCAAAGGTTCAACAAGAGCCATCCATGGCCTCTCTACAAGTTTCTCTCTCTAGAGACAACTCTCTCAAAAATCACTCATTTTTTCTTCAAATGTCAAAAGTCCCTAAATGAAATGAA
The DNA here is from genome assembly GCF_019175385.1 of Lycium barbarum. Lineage (NCBI taxonomy): Eukaryota > Viridiplantae > Streptophyta > Magnoliopsida > Solanales > Solanaceae > Lycium > Lycium barbarum. The sequence continues at coordinate 74,154,017 of NC_083339.1, forward strand.
AGACTAACTATTTATACTAACTAAATAATAGAAGACCCTATTATTACATAAATGCCATTAATGAGGCAAGGGCCTTGTTTGTCTTGTCTTGTGGAGATGGAAATCTTGAATTTCCGAATATGGCCTCTCGTAAACATAGCCTTCGCTGCTCGGTTTCCACTTAATGCTCTTCCATCTCCCATCCGTCCTCTCCATGCTATTATCCAAACTTTGACTCCACGGGACGGTCCTCGAAATGTCCTTGAGGCAACTCGGCTTGTATCATTCTCCCCTTCTTGAAAAGGATTCGTCCTCGATATACCTTGCAAAACCATAAAGGAGACAAACAAAAACCAAGTCCTCAAAGGATGAGGGTTAGTGTTAAGGTGGACCAACCTACCACCATGCCAAGTAAGCACAAATTTTTGATATAGCCAAGTATCAACCATTTTCAAGCAAAATAAGCTCTTAAGTAGAGTACTAAGAACTTGGCTATCCCAAAGATCAAGAAATGAGGATATTCTCAGAGAACCAATGATTTCAAGAAACCAAGTTGGCATAAAACACAAATAATCCTCAATTGCAAAAAGATACCATTCACACAAAGTGAAGATTTCACCGGGGTCAAAAGGAAAAGATACCCCCATATCACGGGCAAGGCAACAACTAAGCACCTCAATAGGGCCCCGCCCAACATGAAATGAACTCTCAACAATAACATGAATGTTATCATATGAAAATAAATAGTAAAGAAAGGTATCACGTAAAGTAACTTCCTCATCAATATCACTCCCCAATGTAACCTCACCATACGGTTCAAGGACAAGAGTATCCAAGGGGCTACTATGAAGTTGAACATGAAAGGAAGAATTTGCAATTTCTAGACAAGAATTACCTTCCTTCGTAACACTTTCCTTCCCCACAAATGGATCACAATTCCTTAAAGGAAGATGTCCATCATGGGAAAGAGTGTCTTCATTCCATAGTGGGTTACATATCACATTATAGCCTCCAAAGGAAACTAAATGTTCAACATTACCAAACACCCCACTAGGTTCATCACTCTCAATAGTCATGTCAACCTCAAATAAAACATTATCCTTTACAAGAGAGTAATCCATGAACAATGAGGAGTTAAAGCATGTCATTTCACTCTCAAAAGAACCAATGTCATCTTTCAATGCATTTTCGCTCACATGACGATCTACATGACACACATCACCACTACAAATTGGAGTCTTATCACGTGACACTAAAGTACGATCAAGAGACTCATTTTGACATGAAACAAACAAGGGTGAGATGTCACATTCTTTCAATTGACCAACTATTTCAACATTATCACTAACTAGAGGTACATTAAGCACATCATAAAGATCCTCAAGTAGTGAATTATCATTACAAGCAAGTTGATCAATACAAGTTTCAACACGAGTTGGTAGTATGTCAAACTCGCAAGAATTACTAACATGATGACCACATGACATTGTACTACCAATCAATTCACAAGTGCCAACACTAGGTGGACACAAATCGATCTTGCAAGAAGAATCAATTTTGTCATCTAAAGGATCAACTAGTGTTTGAGCACCTTCATTCGATAATGCACTATCATTCAAAGCACAAGTGTCAACACTAGGTGGACACAAATCGACCTTACAAGAAGGAACAATTCGGTCATCAATAGGATCAACTAGTGTGGGGACACTTTCAACAATGGCATTACCAATACACGGCAAGGGAGCATTAGGCTTAACGCAAGGTAAACTAACTTTCATGCTTGACTTGACATTAAAATCACACAAAGATGTACGAGTATAAGGATAAGTGATCTTACCTTGGTGTTCATGCAAGCTCCTTTGACCAATGGAAGGAATGGTTGTGGACGCCGTCTTTGCCTTCAAGCATTGGGTTCTCTCAAAAGAGGTACCACTCAAAGATTCATTTCTTCTCACACGTGGCTTGGGATATTGGCTTCTCAATATCCTTTTCATGTCCTCCCAAGTTTTGATGGGACTCCTCACTTGTCTTCCATAATATTTCACGTACTCCCAATATTTGACAAGCTTTGAGTCAAAAGTTTGAACGGCTAAGTCCATCTTTGTTAGTTGTGAGTAGTTGTAGCTAGCAAAGATTTCGTCCAAGATGAGTTCCCATTCATAAAACTCTTCACCACTAGCGCTCATACATAAGGTAGGCCAACTCACATTGGGCTCTTGCACTTTTATCCTTGGATTCGTTCTATGAAGTATGTTTGGAAATAGAGGTGTCCCCCGTTCATTCACAACATACTTATGCCAATTTTGTTCATCCGCAATCCTATGGTCTTCAAACCAAGCAAACCTTTGCACACGTCACAATTGTCCATAGGGAGTATTTCGCAACACACTTTCTCATGGTATTCCCCATAAGAGAAAGGTACATATGCCACATTAGTTAACCTTCCCTTTTGCTTTGCCCTTTTCACTATAGATAACCCCAACCCAACCGCAAGACGAGGAGTGACATAGCATTCACTAAAGTATTCATCAATTTCAAGACGAATCCTCTCCTCTTTCAACACCCTCACTAGCATTGAGTGACATCTTCTATCCATGGAGTAGTACCTGCAAAGAATACTTAGCAAACACGTTAGTAGTAAAGAAACCTCACCACACTCGTGTTTACACTCGTTTGTGCTTGGCTAGCACCACTCGAATGTGCTCACACACTCTTGCCTTTTACCACTCAATTGGATTAGCCGAGGTTGATTCTCGATTGGATTCGGTTGGTTGCAAGGTGCACAATTGCTACTCGAGATCGGAATGGATTCTTGTAGACTCAAGAAGAGCGAGGACGACTCAATTAAAACAAACGCACTTGAGCCAAGAAATTAACAACGCAGCAAAAGCGAAGAAAAACACGAAAGAATTGGCACGAAAGAAATGCGGACACAAGAACTAGCAAACACAAGTAGGAACAACTACTAAATGGCTACTAGTTAAGAGACGCAAGAAAATGAAATGCAAAAATCGGGAAAATAATTAAAATTTCGGGCCCGGGTAGGTGATAACTTGAAAACACGACCGGGAGCCCCCAATTGATCTAAGGTATCAATTTGAAATAACGGAAATTTTTAAATTTCTATACTCTTTTTTTTGCAATTTTTTTTTTTGTTCCCTACCAAAGGATTAGGGACACAATACCATCAATTAAGGATCAAGAAATTTTTGTTTTTGAGAAATGGAATCAAAGAGAATTAAAGTTGAAAAAAAAAACCTGAAATGCGCAACATGCTACGCCGGTGCATCACATGCGACTCGCATGTGCAACATGCGATTCACATGTGCAACATGCGATTCGCATGTGCAACATGTGACGGTGATATGCGTCTCGCATACGAGGCAGCCAACTTTGTCAACTTTCTGTCACAAGATGCGACACAACATGCGACTCGCATTTAGTGTCACATATGGGCCAATTCGATTCTCTTTTTTTTTTTTTTTTTTTTTGCAAAAATCAGAAATTTAGACTAAGTATTTCTGATTTGTTTGTGTTGTTGGACTCACAAACACGTTTTCACAACTTTATTTGATAACTTTTGGATCAAATGGCCCTTTGGAGAGCTTTCTTCCTTATGAAGATTTGAAGGTCTTCAAGAACACAAGAACACTTCAAAAATTCAACTACCCTCAAATCAACTCCAAATTGGCTCAAATTTCGGATTTAAGTTCTCTTTAATGTAGAGAACAAAACCCAATAGGTTTTAACCTTCAACTTCACCCTCTTCAACAAGACCCACTTTCAAGTTCTTGAATCTTTGAAGCTCAACAATGGTGGAACACAAACCCTAACTGCAAATGGATTCGAAATTGAAGATTTAGACACTAGAAACACTAAGAAACTCTAATCTAACACTAGATTCAACAAAATCAACAAGAAAATTCAATTTTTTTTTATGATTTTCGGATTTTTTTTTTGTTGAATCAAAACCCAAGATTAGATTTGGTAGAACAAACCTAAACTAAGCTCTGATGCCAATTGATACAATAACGGATACGCGGAAGCAACAAAATAACAAGGGAATTAAAGGATAGATAGATTGACACAAGAAAATGAAATTAAAAGCAACCTAAAGGTGTATCAAACCTAAAGACCTCAATTAATTAGCATAAACAAGCACCAACCTCTTAGGATGACCTCAAGGGAATTGAATTCCCAAGCAACCAATCCTCTCACAATCAAAGGTTCAACAAGAGCCATCCATGGCCTCTCTACAAGTTTCTCTCTCTAGAGACAACTCTCTCAAAAATCACTCATCTTTTCTTCAAATGTCAAAAGTCCCTAAATGAAATGAAAGACTAACTATTTATACTAACTAAATAATAGAAGACCCTATTATTACATAAATGCCATTAATGAGGCAAGGGCCTTGTTTGGCTTGTCTTGTGGAGATGGAAATCTTGAATTTCCGAATATGGCCTCTCGTAAACATAGCCTTCCCTGCTCGGTTTCCACTTAATGCTCTTCCATCTGCCATCCGTCCTCTCCATGCTATTATCCAAACTTTGACTCCACGGGACGGTCCTCGAAATGTCCTTGAGGCAACTCAGCTTGTATCATCGTAGGTGCGAGACACTAGAAACCAGCAAAATCAAACCAAGTTCAAACTTCTATCCAGCACTCGCGACTCACTCGGAATCTCCGAACCTAAACCAAATATGCAAAACAGTCCGAAAACATGAAACTAATTCACTCGTGCATTTGAAATTTCCAAAAGAGGTAATCTTGGCCCGGTATGGCTGAGGTCAACTCCAATTCTCATAAAAACATGATTTCCAACCAAAGGCCCAAAATACCCCCGAGTCCCTCGAGAACCAAACTAACTACTCAACTATGTCGTAATTGACATTCCAGACCTAATGGAATCAATGAAATTTCCAAAAAGACTCATGTTCCCCAGATATTGACTTTGGACCAAACACTCAAGGATTTCTAAAAACTCCTCTATCTTACTCAAAACTCACCGAAATTCCTAGGGAAACATATCACCCATCTCCGCTAGCCAAATATACCACAATGAAGCTATGGGAGGGTAATTAGGGGTAAAATAGGCAAAATAAGCAAAACGACCTAACGGGTCGATACATCATCCACCACTTAAACATATTCGTCCTCAAACATAAAAGAGAAAGGAAATACCTTAATCGTCAAAAAACTAGGCATATCTTCTCTGCATGTCTGACTTGGTCTCACAAGTAGCCTCCTCGACCTGACGATGCCTCCATTGAATCATTACCAAAGCAATCTCTTTGGAACTCAACTTTCGGATTTGTCTATCTAAAATAGCAATTGGCTCCTTCTCAAAAGCCAAGGTCTGATCAAGCAACACTGAATCCCTTTGAATTACACGAGAACCATCATAATGATACTTCTTGAGCATGGAAATATGAAACGTGGGTGCGAACCCGACAAACTAGGAGGAAAAGCCAACTCATAGCTACCTCACCAATGCACTGAACAATCTCAAACGGACCAATGTACCTAGGACTTAACTTTCCCTTCTTCGCAAACCTCATCACACCCTTTATGGGTGAAATCTTCAACAGAACACGAGCACCCCACCATGAACTCCAAGTCACGAACCATTCGATCCGCATAACTCTTTTTCCTACTCTGAGCTGTGCGAAGTCTCTCCCGAATCAACTTTACCTTGTCCAAGGAATCCCACAACAAATCTGTACCCCAAATCCTAACCTTAAATACATCAAACCAACCAACTAGAGAACGATACCTCCTACCATACAAAGCCTTAAGCAGTGCCATCTCGATGCTCGAACATTAACTATTGTTGTAAGAAAATTTTGTCAAAGGCAAGAGATGATCCATTGACCACCAAAATCAATCACACAGGCCCGCAACATATCCTGAAGGACCTAAATAGTACAGTCAGACTGGCCACCAGTCTGAGGGTGAAATATTGTGCTAAACTCCACTCGGGTACCCAAATCCTTCTGCATGGATCGTCAGAAATGAGATGTAAATTAAGTGCTCGATCCGAAATGATAGAAATAAGTATCCCACGCAAATGACCTATCTCTTGGATGTAGATTCTGGCCGACTTTTAAGAATTGTAAGTAGTCTGGACCGATACAAAATGAGTCGACTTAGTCAAACGATCCACAATGTCCTAGCTAGCATCAAACTTCCCCAAGGTCCGTGGTAGCCCTACCATGAAATCCATAGCAATCTGCTCCTTTTTCCACTAAGGTATAAGCATCCTCTGAGTAATTTCACTCGGCTTTTGGTGCTCATATTTCTCTTCTTGGCAGTTCAAACACGTAGACACAAATCCTGCAATGTCCCTCTTTATACTGCACCACCAATAATATTGTTTCAAATATCGATACATCTTTGTAGCCCCTGAATGAATAAAGTACCTTAAACAATGAGCTTTCTTCGCTATCAATCTAGTGAAATCTCCCACTTGGGGAACACATATGCAACTCTTGATCCTCAAAACTCCCTCATCATTAAGAATGGCCTCCCTTGCCTTTTCTTCTAACACCTTGTCTCGAATTTTTCACAACTTGGCATCATCAAACAGCTGGGCTCTAATCTGCTCGGATAAAGAAAACCGTGCTTCCACACAAGCTAGAACCTTGCCAGGTTCCAAAATATCATGTCTCACCATACAATATGCCACGGACTGAACATCCATAGCTAAACGTCACTCCCTAACCAATAACGACTCTAGGTTAGCCACACTCACCGTCTTCCAACTAAGGCATCCACCACAATATTGGCCTTACCCGGGTAATAAAAAGTAGTCATATCATAGTCCTTGAGCATCTCTAACCACCTCCGCTGCCTCAAATTAAGATCCTTCTGATTAAAAATATGCTGGAGACTCCAATGATTAGTGAATACCTCATAATGTACACCGCAAGGGTAATGCCTAAAAATCTTTAATGCAATTACTACCGCCGCCAACTCCAAGTCATGAGCGGGGTAGTTCTTCTCATGCACCTTCAACTGCCTTGAAGAATAAGATATATATTACCCTCTCTGCATCAAACACAACCAAGGCCAATACGTGAAGTATCACAATACACAGTAAAACCCTCTCCCTCGATGGGAAATGTCAAAATAAGAGTTGTAGTTAACAATGTCTTGAGCTTTTTAAAGCTCGCCTCACTATCATCTGACCACTTAAAAGGTACATTCTTCTGAGTCAACATGGTTAAAGGAGATGCAATAGATAATAACCCTTCTACAAAATGGCGATAGTAAATAGTGAGGCTAACGAAACTTTGAATTTTAGTAATTAAAGTAGGCCGACCCAATCCTTGGTCACCACATGACCCAAAAATGCCAAAGAGTTAATCCAAAACTCACACTTCAAAAACTTGGAATATAACTGACTCTCCTTTAGAATCCCAAGCACGATCCTCAAATGCTGCTCGTGCTCCCCTTTACTATAAGTGTATATCAAGATATCATCGATAAAGACGATAACAAAAGAATCCAAGTACGGTTTAAAAACTCCATTCATCAAGTCCAAAAAGGCTGCTTGGGCATTTATCAACCCAAAAGAGATAACTAGAGACTCATAATGACATAATAGGTCCTGAAAGATGTCATAGAGATATCCTTCGCTCTATTCTTCAACAGGTGATAACCGGGCCTCTAATCGATCTTGGAGAACACCAATGCACCCTGAAGCTGATCAAACAAATAATTAAATCGAGCAATGGGATGCTTGTTTTTTATGGTAACCTTGTTCAATTGCTGATAGTTGATACACATGTGCATAGAACCATCCTTCAACTTCACAAACAACACAGGAGCACCCCAAGGCGAAACACTACGTCTAATAACCCCTTTACTCAACATGTCTTAAAATTGTTCCTTCAATTCCTTCAACTCCGCGGGCTCTAACCGATATGGTAGAATTGAAAAGGGCTTGGTGCTTGACTCCAAGTTAATGAAAATTCAATGTCACGATCCGGTGAAATACCTGGTAGGTCTGTCGGAAACACCTCGAAAAACTCCGTCACTACTGGTATCGACTGAAGTGGAGGAGTATCAACACTAGTATCCCAAACATAGGCCAAACAAGCTAAGCAACCCTTCTCAACAGTCACATCCCAACCTAAGTGAGGCGCGATTAGCACTCGACACCTTGCTAGGGCCGAGCGAACCAAACTGTAACTCGTATCCTATATGTTTCGAAAGTCGAATAAGGACCAGGAGGCCAACCAATAAATATAATATCATATTTGGGCCGACGAGGCCTCATGCTATAATACCTGTACTTTAGACTAACTCAACAAGATGGGATCATCCAAAGCATACATGAAAAGCTACCTGGCCGACTAAGATAAAATATGTCTCTGTAAGCAGTAACAACCCATATTTGACACATACAAGGGCCAGCAAGGCCTCCATACTGACATACTAAACTAACAATAGGAGTCTACTAGCCTTTATAGAAGTGTAACTGTAACGTGCTTGGGACAGGGCCCCGGCCTACCTATACTGCATATACACAAAACGCTGACCCTGGTAGCTCCGAATCACATGGAGGTTACCACGCTGGCTAGTACTCGGCACTGGTGCAATGTAACAACCCGTCCAGTCGTTATTTAATATTTCGTGAAACCATGCCCAATCTAGGTCGAGGATTGTAAATAATAACCTCCATGATGAGTTTTAAGAGTTAAGAGTGGGAAAAATCAATTTCAGAAGGATTCAAAAATATCAGGCCAGAAAATAAAGTCGACCGCTATAGCAGTCAGTGGGCCGCCATAGCGGTACCGCTATAGAGGATTAGCGACCACCACAGCAGTCCACGCGGAACAGTAGCCTAAATTTTTGTACTTATCTATTTTTCTCTCCCTTTTTAACAAAAGACTCTCAAGGGCTGCTCCTAGGGTTTCTCATGAAAGAAAAACCACAGACCCCAAGAAAAAAGAAAGCCCTTCTAATTTTTTCCACCCTTTCCTACAAATATTATCGCTCATGCAATCGGATAAAGGCTAAGCAGATGAGAAATTCTTGGAGAATCAAATATCTTTTCGTAAAAGAGGTAGGTTATGGTTTACTTTAGTTAGACTTTGATTAGCGAATCGTATATCCACTTAGAGTTGATGGGAGAACGCATGTTTAGGTCTTCGGACATGGAGTTTAGATGGACGGACTTGTTAATATGACTAAAATATGGTATAATTATGGTTATAATAATAATGATTTAGTTTAATAGGAAGTGATGTTGTCGCTAAGGAGATACCTCGTGTTTACTTTTATGCAACCCTAGAATGGGGTGAATTCGGTCTGTATGTCCTATTTTATTGAACATTCATAAGGTTGTTTCCTTGAAAATAAGAGGTCATATTTAAGGAATTATATTGAGTTGGGTTGACATTACGCTTATCAAGGGCTGGAATTATGATTGATTTGTCATGTAGTTTCGTGCATTGCACTGTATGGTTTATGCGGAGATACAGGTAACATGCAAGGTTGAGTATGGGAATTGTGTTATCGGGCCTTACATAGGCACACATACACATATATCATAGCTCGTAAGCATCTCTAGTCTCATTTTACTCTCATCATCATTACTATCCTCATCATTATCGTTACATTTACATTATAGACTTACTCGTCATACGAGGAACGTAGTATAATCATAGTACATATCAAGGGTCGTGAGCTTATGAGCTCGGAATGTCAACCATGTGAAGACAACATACTCATATAGAGGAATTTAGGAATTTGGCCAAGAACCATGCCTTATGAAAGAAGGGTTAGCCTTACATACCTTTCCGTCGAACTATTCTACACTTGCACGTTCCCTTCCAATGCTAGCGTTTACACCTTCATTAATATCATAACAATGGCCATTAGTCATTCACATTATCCACATTATCTCGATTCCTCAACTTGCCTCTAATCCACCCACATTCATGGTCATAACACCCATCTTCGTTCATTCGTCTAAAGTGTTTAGTTCATGATCTTAATACCATTTATAACACATTCATATCACAACATAACAACATTCATATCTCAATTCAAACTATTTCTCAAAATGTCACTATTCATCATTCATGACCTAGTTGACCACATTTTCTACAATCCATGTATTTTAATTCTCCAATACCTTAAACATCTTGTAAAAGTCATGAATCTTACCTTAGAAGTTGTAGGAACAAGCTTTGGTTGATAATACTCTTTTTTTAGCAAAACCCTAGTTTTTCTCCATTTGGATTTCTTGACTTGGATGATCCTTGATGATTCCCTTATCCTTGATTCACTTGTCTTAATGTTATTGATGGCTTATAATCCTTGAAAAATCATATAATAAATGTAGAGAGAAGTGGTGTAATGTTGTAATGAAATAAAATAAGTCTTGATCCTCATATTTAATGAATTGGAAAATCTGTGCTGGGTGAACAGTGGTTGTCCATGGAGGTTTACGGGGTCCATATTTCAGTTTACGGACCGTCCCTCGTGGTCGTTTTTAAGCTTAAGCAGAACCAGAAACTTTGGCCTGCATGCATGGTGATTTACGACCATGGTTTACGGGCCGTAAATCACTTTACGGTCCGTCCACCAGGTCGTATTTAGCCATTTCCTCAGCTAGCAGAAAGTTGAAGTTGGACATGCCAGTTTACGACGTCAAGTTTACGGACCGTATTGCATTTTATGGTCCGTATTTTGCACTATACGACCACTGGGCAGTTTTGCCAACTTTCAATTTTTCTCATATCTCGACTTTTCATTCTAATCATCCACATCCCTTTACATACATTTCCCATGAAACATTATACACCCGCACTCCTCGTCCACATCATTAGTTCATTTACTTGCGTACCAACGGGAAATTTTCCGAGGTGTAACAAACAACCATCAATCAACATGCACGACTGTCTTCCATTCCTAATTTTAAGATTCCTAGTAGTGGCCAAAACCTCTTAGTCGCAGTTACCTATAAATAATTTGGTTAGCGGTTCCTTTAAAACTCCAGTTTGTCAACTATTAATGATATCCTACACTAATTGTACGCACATAAGAGATTTCAATAAAAGACTCATATACCTGTAGCCGGCCTGTCCTGCTCTTGGTCTTAAGGGATATAAAGTGAAGTATCCTCCTCAGCATCCTCTCGCCATCTACTAGTCTGGCCCTCCTCATCTCCCCCATCCGAATCCGAGGGGTACGAATATCCTGGCAACACTTGATTTTCCGAAGGCCAAGATAAAGGGCTAGAATAATCGGTAACACTCACAGGCGTAGCTTCCCTAACATAATGCTCCATCATAGGAGAAGTTGGAGGGGTCAACTCTGGTACAACCTCGGGAGCCTCCTCCACCGGTGTCTCATACGAACCCTCAGACGGGTCCGCCTCATATCTATCTTCCGACGGGTCCTCCTCCATGGAAGTCACGAACTCTGGGGGGATCATCTCAAGGTCCTCGGAAGGGTCTGTCTCAATAGTATAGCCGGGACTCCTCCTGCTCAGTACTGGAATCTGGGGTCCCGAATCCATCATGGGGGCCTTCCTGGCACCCCCACTATCTGAAGTCGATCTCTTCATCTCTCGTCAAACTGCTCCTACCTACAGGGAAAGAGGGTCAGAAACGATCTTTCCTATACTCTGGCTCTATCACACGATCTAAGATAGAAGGAAAGGTCAATGATTCCTAAATGCCCCGCAGCCTCCTATTTATAAGTATGGCCGACTTCACACTCATAAACAAGACTTTACCGGACACGGTCTATAGACAACCCTAGGAGGAACAATTCTGATACCACTTTTGTCACGACCCAAACCCATGGACCGTGACGAGTGCCCGATCACTACTGACCAAGCACCCTTAAACTCGTACTTGCCATAGCTCAATAAATTGGTGGCCCATTTCTAACTTATATCTGAGCGGTAACATCTACTGTAAAATTTATGTAATAAACTCTGTCTCGAAAACTCATAATTTATACACGTGGATATGTATATATAGGTATATGTGTAAAGGATGACAACACAATCCAACATGGCCACTGCATGCACTGTACAGAAAATAAGAAAACACAAAGCTACATGACGTTCCCACTATATACAACTGTCTACAGACTTCTAAGGAATATACGCTGTAGCAAACATAGGACAAGGCCTTGCCGTACCCACATATCTACATAGCAAAATAGCATACCAAAAAGGGCTGCAGCTCCAGACCAATGGAGCACATTGATCGCGGCTGAGAGGAGATCCTACTGGTCTGGACCGCCCGACTGGCTACCTGATCCTGCGGGCATGAACGCAGCATCCACAAGAAAGGACGTCAGTACGAACAGTGTACTGAGTATGTAAGGCATGAATAACAACATAATAAGAAGTATGGAATATAATATGAGATAAAGAGATAACCTGTGCATCTGATTGCCACATAATACGGATGTCATGCATGCTTAGCCATTAAAAAAACACTTTTTCATACCTACGTATATATAATATCATCATCATAACGTACTTGGCCTTTTCGGGACTCGGTGTGTAACGTACCCGGCCCTTACGGGATTCGGTGTGTAACATACCCGGCCCTTACGGAACTTGGTGTGTAACGTACCCGATCCTTACAGGACTCAGTGTGTAATATCAACTGATCAGTGGTTGCACAATAGGTGCCATACCCGGCCGACTATAGCACGGCTTAGTGTAGTAAAATACATGCATATATATATACAGAGCATGTATGCGAGCCAAATAAAAGCTATAAATACATCGGAGTGACGTAAGGTCGGTAACCTCCGATTTTTATTATGGAATTATCATCATCGCTATATCTCACCTTGAAGGAACAATAATTATAATGTGAGATCAACAACAATGAATAAAATGTTACACCCCGGAACTTTGGGTTGTTGAGCAGTGAGGGGACTGACGCAAGTTAAGGTGTAATGATATCCCTACAAGTAACAAGGGATACTTAATAATCCTAATTAAGATTCCAAAGAAGTTAGAGAAAAGGGAGAAAAGTTCGTTAAATGAAACTTCACTGCAATTTTGCGAAAAGGGGGTTCGACGGTCGTTCTTTGTATCGTCGGATGGGCCGACGATTCGTCGATTATGTCGTAGAATCGAGCTAGAGCGAAGACCATTCGACGAAGAGATCGACGCTCTGTCGATCAGTTCGACGAACCGTCCTTCTCACCGTAGAATGAGAGGAAACGACAGATTGTTCACTGAAAATTTAACGACTTCGATGATCAGATCGACGCCCCGTCGATCCGATCGACGCTCCATTGAACGTACCGTATATCTCGGTCGGGACTGAATTTATGAATTGATATAAGGACCCCTCCTTCATTTTATTTCATTTTCATCTCACTCCTCCACACATCAAGAAACCCCTAGAACCTTCTCCGTCATTCATCCACAAGAAATCAAAGGAAATCCATGATCAACTACACCAAAACCATGAAATCCAGTGTATGAAACCCATTAAAAGTTCATCTAAGCCAAGAAAACTCAAGAGAAGAAAGTTAGGGTTTTGGTGCAAGAAGAGAAGTTCCACTCAAAGGTTGTTCATCCATCATTCAAGGTGAGTTTTATGGTATTTACATGTTATTTAAGGTGTTGAAAGTTGAAACACTTGCATTGTAGAAGGAGGCAGAAAATGGGTCATGAATGAGTGAATAGTGTCATTATTGAACAATAGTTGGGAGGAATTATGAATGTTAGTATGTTGTGATTGTGAATATGTTATTAATGACACTTAGACCACATAATAAGTATTATGTATGAGAAAACGCGATAATGGGATATAACCATAATTGTGGAGAAATTGAAGGGAAATGGTGAATTGTGGTAAATGTAGACGATTGATGATTGTTGTTGCGATATTGTGAATATTGGTATGAACGTTTGGGAGTTGATATAGAACGTGGGGAAAGTAGTAGGAACAAAGGAAATGCTGCCCAATTTTCCCTAGAAATAGTAACATATTCTTATAGCCGAGTAACTAATGTTAATGCGAATCCTCTTGAAGGTAGAAACGCGAGCATCGAAGAGGGACGATCAAGCGATAGAATAGTTAAACGACAAAGGTATGTGAGGCTAGTCCTTTATTTCATGGCATGAATCATATAGTATGACTTTCCTCCCTCTTCATGAATCTCTTAAATTCCAGAAAACTATGAGCCTATGTTCTTGAATAGCTACACAAGGTAAGAGTTATGTTATGAGCCCAATAATGATGTCATTTATTGCCTACACTCACCTCAAATAATTTTCCCTTCAAGGTGAGGCAGAATGTTAATGAGTGCCCCATAAGGAAATCGGGGGATCACGACCTTACGTCACCCCCATAAAGCATAATTGTCCTGGAGTCTTTATGCATGCACTATGATAATAACACCGCGCCTATTTGGTCGGGCAGTCACCGCTAAGGCGGGCAGCGTATACACCATGGCCAGATGGCATGGGCAGACACCACTAATGGGCGGCATGAGATGATACCCCGGACGCGAGAGGCCTGGACGCAGGCTAATGATTATCACACCGATCCGATATGGACGGGCAGTTTATACATTTATGCATATATGATATGATGATGATTTTGAGTAAGCCAGCATGCATCATTTCCTTTAAATTTGACAGTCAGATACAGATGTTCCTTATTGATTCTTCCTTTATTTCATTGACGTAATATTATTGTTTATGCCTCTCATACTCAGTACAATGTTCGTACTGACGTCCGTTTTCTTTGGACGTTGTGTTCATGCCCACAAGTAGACGGGGAGGTGAGCTTGAACCAGACTCGTAGTAGCTGTTAGCGGATTTGAAGAGCACTCCATTTTCCGGAGGTGCCATTGATCATTCTTTTGGTATATATGTACATGTATGTTTTAGGCACGACAGGGCCTTGTCCCGTCCATATGTTTAGTTAGTACTCCAGTAGAGGCTCGTAGATACGCAGTATGGGTGGTATGGTCCCACGAGGTTGCTACTATGTATATATATATATATATATATATATATATATATATATATATATATATGTTAATTAACTGACCAAAAGGCTTGTGCGTATAAAAGTATTTATGTTTCTGCATGAAAGATGATTTTCTTGTAATTTGAGTATTATTTTGATAAGAGAACGTTTAATGAGCATGATAAGTAGTAGAACGAATGGTGCTCGGTGGTCAGCCCCCAGGTTCCCGTCACGGCCCCTAGTCGGGTCGTGACAAAAGTGGTATCAGAGCAGTTCAGTCCTAGGAAGTGTCTACGAGCCGTGTCTAGTAGAGTCTTGTTTATGGTGTGTTGCGCGCCATATCAAGAAACTGGAGACTACAGGGCATGTAGAAAAAAAATGACCATCTTTCTTCTTATGAGATCGTGCGATAGAGCCGTGTATAAGATTTTATCCTCCCTAATAGTCTGTTGTGATTTCAGAAATGCCGCCAAAGGGAAGAGCTACAGCCGCCCAGAAGGGCAAGACTACGACAAAAAGATGGGTAGAAAGAGAGCCGTCGATGAATGTAGAAGAGGGCGAGTCACATAATAAGGCCCTATCTAACACTTCCTCTACCCCGCCCAATGTAGAAGAACAAGGAGGAGCTTCAGCTCCAGTTCCTCCACTGGTCGCTCCGGGTCAACAAGTGACCGAGGACATTCATCTATTGACACAGTTGGTTGCCGCCCAGGCACAGCGGTAGATTGCGGGCCCAAGTGATCGGTCAGCTAGTACCAGAGCCCGTGATTTTATGAGTTTAAATCCTCCGAAGTTTTTCGGGTCAAAGCCGGATGAAGACCCGCAAGGTTTCATCGATGAGATGTTGAGAACATTAAAAATTGTTCATGCCTCTGAGATTGAATCCGTTGAGTTGGCATCTTATAGACTCCGAGATGTGGCGGTATGTGGTATAATAATTGGATAGCATCAAGGAGAGAAAATGTGCCTCCTCCCGTGTGGCAAGAATTAGTAGATGCTTTCATTCGCCATAATTTGCCACCCGAGGTCCGCCGAGCTAGAGCGGATAGATTTCTAAATTTGAAGCAAGGAAATATGAGTGCCCGGGAGTATAGCCTGCAATTTAATTCCTTGGCGAGATATGCCCCGACTATGGTAGCTGATATGGGAGATAGGGTGCACAGGTTTGTGAGTGGATTGGGGCCACATTTGTTCAAGGATTGCTTGACGACTTCGCTACAAGAAGGGATGGATATTTCCCGAATACAAGCCCATGCCCAGAACTTAGAGGGACGACAGCCACCGCCAAGAGGTGATCGTGATATTGAAAGAAGGCAAAGCAAGAGGGCTAGATCTATGGGGGCAGGCAGTGATTATAGAGGGGGATCAATGAAGACATATTCTAGATATTCAGGCCAGTCGGTGACTAGTGCACCTCCTCGATTTACGGGTAGGAGATTTGATCGCTCCTTTCGGTCAGGACAGGGTCAGAGTTCGAGGGCCTCAGATTCTCAGTTCAAGGAAGATTATAGTCAGAGGAGACCCTCAGTATCGCGATGCAGCCAGTGCGGTAGACTACATTCCGGATAATGTCGCCAAGGTTCGGATGCTTGCTATGCCTGTGGCCAGGTGGAGCATATGATGCGAGATTGCTCGTCGATGAGCGGTAGAGTTGGGATTCAGCCCACAGGATCACCAGCGAGTTCATCTTCAGTGTGCCCAGTAGGGCAGACTCCCCAGATCCCAGCAGGTCGAGGTAGAGGCAGAGGGGGAGCGTCTACTTCAGGTGCCACTCAGCCCCGTGTGTATGCTTTAGCCGGAAGACAGGATCTCGAGTCCTTCCCTAATGTGGTTACAGGTACATTATACATATTTTCCCATGATGTATATGCCTTGATAGATCCGAGTTCTACGTTTTTCCTATATTACCCCGTATGTTGCTGGTTGTATTGGGGTTAAACCTGAGACAATCAAACCTTTTGAGGTAACTACTCCGGTTGGTGATCCCGTGATAGCTAGACAAGTGTATAAGACCTGTGTACTTGTGATATGCAATCGCCAGAGCAAAGCTGATTTAATTGAGCTGGAAATGCTAGATTTTGATGTGATTATGGGTATGGATTGGTTGGCCTCATGCTATGCTAATGTTGATTTCCGAATGAAGATAGTTCGATTCCAATTTCCGGGAGAGTCCGTGCTTGAATGGAAGGGTAATACAGCCTCTCCAAAAGGTAGGTTTATTTCCTACTTTAAGGCAAGGAAGATGATAGCTAAAGGCTATATTATCATCTAGTCCGAGTATATGACACCGAAGCAAAGTCACATACTTTCCAATCCGTTCCGGTAGTGAATGAACTTTCGAATGTATTTCCAGATGAACTTCCAGGTCTTTCTCCAGAAAGAGAGATTAACTTCGCCATTGATGTGCTGCCGGACACCAGGCCTATTTCTATTCCTCCTTATCTAATGGCTCCGGCAAAATTGAAGGAGCTAAAGGCGCAGTTGAAAGATTTGGTTGAGTAGGGGTTTATTAGACCCAGTTCATCGCCGTGGGGAGCACCAGTCTTGTTCGTGAGAAAGAAAGATGGTTCCCTACGAATGTGCATCGATTATAGGCAGTTGAACAAGGTGACGATAAAGAACAAATATCCTCTCCCAAGGATTGACGATTTATTCGATCAGCTGCAGGGTGACAAGTGGTTTTCTAAAATAGACCTGAGGTCGGGCTATCATCAAGTGAGGGTTAAAGAAGAAGATATTCCTAAAACAACCTTCAGAACGTGATATGGCCATTATGAGTTTCGGGTGATGTCGTTTGGGTTGACTAATGCTCCGGTCGTGTTTATGAATTTGATGAATAATGTGTTCAGGCCATTCTTGGACTTGTTCGGGATAGTATTCATTGATGATATTCTTGTGTATTCTCGCACAGAATCAGAGCATGCAGATCATTTAAGTGTCGTACTGGAATTCTTCGAGCTCGAGAATTATATGCAAAATTTTCAAAATGCGAGTTTTGGCTAAATTCCGTAATATTTCTGGGCCATGTCATATCAGATGACGGTATTCGAGTTGATACTCAGAAAATAGAAGCTGTGAAGAATTGGCCAAGGCCAACGGTGCCTATAGAAGTTCATAGTTTTCTGGGATTGGCGGGTTATTATAGGAGATTCGTAGAGGGCTTCGCATCTATTTCAGCTCCATTGTTGAAGCTAACCCAGAAGACATCTAAATTTCAATGGAATGATGCTTGTGAACGCAGCTTCCAAGAGTTGAAGGACAGATTAACCTCAGCTCCAGTCTTAACACTTCCAGAAGGGTCGAATGGTTATGTGGTATACTGTGATGCAACCGGTGTTAGGTTAGGATGTGTGTTAATGCAGCATGGTAGAGTCATTGCTTATGTTTCGAGACAGTTGCGGAAACATGAAAAGAACTATCCAACCCATGATCTTGAATTGGCTGCAGTTATTCATGCATTAAAGATATGGAGACATTACGTGTATGGTGTACATATTGATATCTATACAGACCACAAGAGCCTTCAATACATTTTCAAGCAGAAGGACTTAAATCTACGGCAGAGGCGGTGGTTAGAGTTATTGAAAGATTATGATGTGAATATTTTGTACCACCCTGGAAAAGCAAATGTAGTAGCCGATGCGCTTAGCCGCCGATCAATGGGCAGTTTATGCGAAGTTCCTTCGGAAAGGAAAGAGTTGATTCATGAGCTCCACCAACTAGCTAATCTTGGAGTACGTGTAATTGATTCAGGTAGTGCAGGTATTGGTATTAATGATCCCACGGTTTCGTCCCTGAACGTGGAAGTGAAAGAGCGTCAGTATGAAGATCCTCAGTTGAGCCAGTATAGAGACACACTTCATGAAAAAAAAAATCTCCATTTAAAACTTCGATGGAAATTCCTACGTGGAAATGGGAAATTATCAATATGGATTTTATTATAGGATTACCCCGTTCCCAAGGCAGGTGTGATTCTATATGGGTAATCGTGGACAGATTAACAAAGGCATCTCATTTTCTTCCAGTCAAGACCACATACTCCGCAGAAGATTATGCGAGGTTGTATCTCAAGGAAATTGTCCGACTTCATGGTGTTCCATTATCCATTATTACAGATAGAGGAGCACAGTTTACAGCCAAGTTCTGGAAGTCCTTTCAAGAAGGTCTAGGCACCCAAGTGAAGCTTAGTGCATTCCATCCGCAAACTGATGGGCAAGCCGAGCGTACTATTCAGACCTTGGAGGATATGCTCCGAGCATGTGTGATGGATTTCGGTGGTAGTTGGGATGATCACCTACCCCTTATTGAGTTTGCATAAAACAATAGCTACCATTCACGTATCCAAATGGCCCCATATGAAGCTTTGTATGGAAGAAAGTGTAGGTCCCCAATTGGATGGTTCGAAATAGGGGAAGTACAGTTAATAGGCCCTGAATTAGTGAAAAAGTCAAAGTGATCCGAGATCGCTTGCTGACAGCCCAAAGTCACCAAAAATCTCACGCGGACAACCGCTGGCGAGACTTAGAATTTCAGGTTGATGATTGGGTATTTTTGAAGGTATCGCCAATGAAAGGAGTGATGAGATTTGGCAAGAAAGGGAAATTGAGTCCCCGCTACATTGGACCCTATAAAATCATCCGTAAGGTGGGCCAAGTAGCCTATGAATTAAACTTGCCTTCAGAGCTTGAATTAGTTCACCCCGTTTTTCATGTCTCAATGCACCGCAAGTGTGTTGGGGATCCCAAGAGAATTGTTCCAATAGAAGATGTGCAAGTGACAGAAAAACTAGCATTTGAAGAAGTGCCCATTGCCATTTTATACAGGCAGGTACGAAGACTTCGAAATAAGGAAGTAGCTTTAGTTAAAGTCTTGTGGCGAAATAACAACCGAGAAGAAATGACTTGGGAAGCAGAAGAGAGTATGAAGTTCAAGTACCCGCATTTCTTCCAACCCCCAAGAGAGATTCAAGATGAAATACAAACATTATAAGGTATGTATGCTTTCTTTTATGCTTTTGGTCGTGTGTGGCAAAGTTATGCTGCTATTATGTTGTGGCCCTGTGAGGCAAAGTTATTATGGGTTGTTGTGACAGGATGGTAACGCCATATTACAGGGGAAACTCTGGCAAAATTTTTTGCAGAATTCCCGAGTACTTAACATTCGAGGACGAATGTTCCAAAAGAGGGGGGGGGGGGGGGAGAATGTTACACCCCGGAACTTTGGGTTGTGGAGTAGTGAGGGGACTTACACAAGTTAAGGTGTACATGATGTCCCTACAAGTAAGAAGGGATACTTAATAATCCTAATTAAGATTCCAAAGAAGTTAGAGAAAAGGGAGAAAAGTTCGTTAAATGAAACTTCACTGCAGTTCTGTGAAAAGGGGATTCGATGGTCGTTCTTTGTACCGTCGGACGGGCCGACGATTCGTCGATTGTGCCGTAGAATCGAGCTAGAGCGAAGACCATTCGACGAAGATAGCGATGCTCCGTCGATCAATTCGATGAACCGTTCTTCTCATCGTAGAATGAGAGGAAACGATAGATTGCTCACTGGAAATTTAACGACTTCGACAATCATATCGACGCCCCGTCAATCCGATCGACGCTCCGTCGAGCGTACCGTATATGTCGGTCGGGACTGAATTCATGAATTGATATAAGGACCCCTCCTTCATTTTATTTCATTTTCATCTCACTCTTCCATACATCAAGAAACCCCTAGAACCTTCTCCATCATTCATCCACAAGAAATCAAAGGAAATCCATGATCAACTACACCTAAACCATGAAATCAAGTGTATGAAACCCATTAAAAGTTCATCTAAGCCAAGAAAACTCAAGAGAAGAAAGTTAGGGTTTTGGTGCAAGAAGAGAAGTTCCACTCAAAGGTTGTTCATCCATCATCCAAGGTGAGTTTTATGGTATTTACATGTTATTTAAGGTGTTGAAAGTTGAAACACTTGGATTGTAGAAGGAGGTAGAAAATGGGTCATGAATGAGTGAATAGTGTCATTATTGAATAATAGTTAGGAGGAATTATGAATGTTAGTATGTTGTGATTGTGAATATGTTATTAATGACACTTAGACCACGGAATAAGTATTATGTATGAGAAAACGCGATAATGGGCTATAACCAAAATTGTGGAGAAATTGAAGGGAAATGGTGAATTGTGGTAAATGTAGACGATTGATGATTGTTGTTGCGATATTGTGAATATTGTTATGAACGTTTGGGAGTTGATATAGAACGTGGGGAAAGTAGTAGGAACAAAGGAAATGCTACCCAATTTTC
The DNA here is from genome assembly GCF_019175385.1 of Lycium barbarum. Lineage (NCBI taxonomy): Eukaryota > Viridiplantae > Streptophyta > Magnoliopsida > Solanales > Solanaceae > Lycium > Lycium barbarum. Next base: position 74,175,264 of record NC_083339.1, read on the forward strand.
CCTAGAAATAGTAAAATGTTCTTATAGGCGAGTAACTAATGTTAATGCGAATCCTCTTGAAGGTAGAAACGCGAGCATCGAAGGAGGACGATCAAGCGATAGAATAGTTAAACGACAAAGGTATGTGAGGCTAGTCCTTTCTTTCATGGCATGAATCCTATAGTATGACTTTCCTCCCTCTTCATGAATCTCTTAAATTCCGGAAAACTATGAGCCTATGTTTTTGAATAGCTACACAAGGTAAGAGTTATGTTATGAGCCCAATAATGACGTCATTTATTGCCTACACTCACGGCATATACTTTTCCCTTCAAGGTGAGGCAGAATGTTAATGAGTGCCCCATAAGGAAATCGGGGGATCATGACCTTACGTCACCCCCATAAAGCATAGTTGTCCTGGAGTCTTTATGCATGCACTATGATGATAACACCGCGCCTATTTGGCCGGGCAGTCACCGCTAAGGCGGACAGCGTATGCACCATGGCCAGATGGCATGGGCAGACACCACTAGTGGGCGGCATGAGATGATACCCCGGACGCTGGAGGCCTGGACGCAGGCTAATGATTCTCACACCGATCCGATATGGACGGGAAGTTTATACATTTATGCATATATGATATGATGATGATTTTGAGTAAGCCAGCATGCATCATTTTCTTTAAATTTGACAGTCAGATACAGATGTTCCTTATTGATGCTTCCTTTTTATTTCATTGACGTAATATTATTGTTTATGCCTCTCATACTCAGTACAATGTTCGTACTGACGTCCGTTTTCTTTGGACGTTGTGTTCATGCCCGCAAGTAGATGGGGAGGTGAGCTTGAACCAGACTCGTAGTAGCTGTTAGCGGATTTGAAGAGCACTCCATTTTCCGGAGGTACCATTGATCATTCTTTTGGTATATATGTACATGTATGTTTTGGGCACGACGGGGCCTTGTCCCGTCCATATGTTTAGTACTCCAGTAGAGGCTCGTAGATACGCAGTATGGGTGGTATGGTCCCACGAGGTTGCTACTATGTATATATATATATATGTTAATTAAATGACCAAAAGGCTTGTGCGTATAAAAGTATTTTTGTTTTCGCATGAATGATGATTTTCTTGTAATTTGAGTATGATTTTGATAAGAGAACGTTTAATGAGCATGATAAGTAGTAGAACGAGTGGTGCTCGGTGGTCAGCCCCCGGGTACCCGTCACGACCCTGGTCGGGTCGTGACATAAAATCAATGAAATCATGAAATGAACTCGAAAGTCTCATCATAGCATTTAAAATCATAAACTTTGAAACTTCTAGAAATAGGATCATCATCATCATCATCATCATTATTGTCATCTTGAAAACATAATCATCTTTAGCGTCATAAGAAACTTTAAGAATCATGAATCTCTAGCTTGTGGAGAAAAGACATTATGGAAAATATGTATGAGTTCACAAGAAAGGAGTCATCATTGTCACCACGGTCATCATAGAACACATCTTGTTTTTAATGTCACAAAACCCTGGAGAATCATGAACTTCAAGCTTTTCAGAAGCAAGGATGTTATGGAAGACATATGTGGAATCGTAACGTAGGAGTCATGCCTTTAGAAATAAAGGGACTAGCTTTACATACCTTTCGATCTCCTTAGCGACTCAACGGTTATCCTTCTAAGCTTGTAAATCTACATATAAAGCATTCGGACTATGGTTAGGCTCAAGGTCATACGCCCATCTCAATTTCTTAATTTAATTCCCTTTAGAATCTGCCGAAATTCGGACATCATCTCCCCTGTTTATATGTCTAGCCCGAAATCACAATTCAACAACCAACAACCACAACAACCATACCAATATCAACAACTGCATTACCAATACCAATATACGTCATAAAACACCTCACATGATGTTTTTCAGATTCTTCAACTAACCAACTCATTATAAGACTGTTTAATAGTTTTACCTCCGTAAATAAACCGAAACTAATATTAATAACGAGAGATTCATACCTTACTCCCTCTAGTATTGCAATATCTTCACTTTCCACCTTGAATTTGAGTCAGAACTCGTCGCTATACAATTTTATAGTCATAACTATACGCTGCCTGGACCAGAATCTGCGGATTATACTTGATTTGCGTTAAAATTTGGTGTATGGGAGTTGGTGGAGGATTCCATAAATTTGGAGAGGTTTTTCAGGGATGGCTTTGAAGAAAATAAGGGGGTAACCCCTTTTTATAACATTCTAGGCTCGGGTTGCATCGACCTAAAAATTGCTAGTGGTGCGTTCGCACTGGGTTGTTTGTCACCCCTTTTGCGCGTTCCCGCCACCTCCTTTCATGTTCGCGCAGAGCATTTGCTTTGCGTGCTAGCCTAGCTTGTAACATCCATATCCCCTTGCTCCGATGCCATATCGATGAGCAGTTTATTGCGTTGGAAACTAGACTTTGTGAACTTTAGTTTAGGCTTTTGCTTTGCCTCAAAACTCCTCGTATACTAAAAGATATTCTTCCTCCAAGTTGGGCCAAAATTGCCTTTCACATTTTGTCCAAGGTTCCAACAAACTTAATTTCCTTGGTTCACTTACCCTTCGATCCTTCCATAGCTTATTATATGAACTTAAACCTCATAACCATAAGATAAACACGTATAATTTCATATGCCTCCTGAAAGGTACCTTGAATCTCAACGTACAAAACTACGGAGAATAGCTATAATATCTTGCATAATCTACTCTGAAGTGACCTCGGGGTGTACCCATGCTGGAGCCTCATCAACCTCGATGGCTTGTTCTCGAACCTACTAAACCTCAGGCTCTGGAGAAGGAGATATCTCACTCGCTTCCCTACCGCAGGAGCCCTGCCCCTGGCTGGGGTAGCCCCCCGGCCTCTAGCTCGACTACATCCTATGGTTGTCGGTCATCCCCTAATGCCAGCCGCAACTACCGACTCCGACACCTGGTCTCGGGCTATCGTAGCTCAACTCCTCACCATCTGTGAGAGAAGAGATAAAAGTCAGATACTAATTCAATTATTCCAGATACCAATTAGAATATAGTAGCACGAAAGAAGGAAAGAAAGTGAAGTTTCCTAAATGTCCTATAGTGTTATACCTCGTAGTTTTGTATGTTGAGATTTATCATATGTTAGTTGTCCTTGTTACACCTCGTAAATATTTGTGCCATTTGTGTCATAAGTAAACTAACGTAAGCTCGGAGAGACCATGAAACCCCCTATAAGGTTAATAAAAACTTTTAACTATTGTTAAGCATGTACCCTAAAGGTTCTGAGGCTAAGCAAATTGAAGAAAGTACTTTTCGTGAATGTTTGTCGACTGGGTAGAAGTTCGGCCCAACATACAGACCTTATGTCATGTCTGAGAGGTGTAGAAAAACTATTTTATATAGGATTTTGGCCAATATATGGTCAGACATACAGACTGCAGAAGTGACATATGAACCGTATGTCCACCGTAGAAGTGACATACGAACCGTATGTCCACCGTAAGTTTGAGTTGGTGGAAATGTTCCAAGTTGTATATATTTGACCAATTTCATTTTTCCCCATTTTTCATCACCAACAGACCCTAAATACTCCCAAAAACCCTCCACTTCATATCCAAGCTTGCTCAAGGTAAATCCAAGGCCTAAAGTGAGAATTAAGTGCTAAAGACTTCGGATTGTGCATTGGATGCTAGTTCTTCTCCTTGTAGAGGTGTTGGATAGAACTTCAGGGTGAAATAACTTATGGGATGAAGTGTTCTTGAGTGATTAAGGTAAGTTACCATCTCATCTCCATATTTATAGCATTGTTTAGCCTTTAAACAACTTGATGGAAAGAAGAAAGTGTGAAAAGAAGTTCAAATATGGATTAGAGACCATTTTGAGTTTATGGACTATTTGATCATGTTGTTGTTGTTATGTTTTTGAGATAATTTCCTTGTAATTAGATGTTAGTTGATATTGTTATCATGCTGTTATGATTTTTTTAAAAAAGGTATGTAGAGGAGAAGTGTATAAATGTCGTATTCGAAATGTATATTGGGTTGTTTGAGGTATATCTTGTAATACTTGCTGAAGTGAGTATAAGGGGCTTAATTGTTGTTGTTGTTGGCTACTACATATGTTGTTGTGACTAAGGAATAAGGAGAAATGCTGCTCGTTTTATTTTAGAATCGAACTATCATTTGATATACATGATAAACTAGTGCTATCTAAGTTGTATATGTATTCCTTTGTTATAGGGTTGGCGCTCTAGTTTTGATAAACTCTGTTAAGGCTATCCTTTCTTTCATTTTGGCATGATCATTATGATACGAAGGAACAAACTGTCACGACCCAACCCCGTAGGCCGCGACTCGTGTCCGAGCAGGACACCTTACGTACCCAGTAACCCCAAACCAACATATAAATTAGATACATAAATATATAAAGTCAAACGGAGTTACAAGCTATCGTACATAAGCAGATGTAGCGCACAGAAGCCGATAAGGCCATCACAGAATACGTATTTCCCAGAACATATACACAACCCACATATGTGTCTACAGACCTCTACGAACCGTAATAACAAAAACATAAGACGGGACAGGGCCCCGTCGTACCCCTGAATAGCGTACATATATACAATAGCAGAATAATATACCAAAATATAGGCTCCGGATAAAAGAGCGCTCCAAAATAGCAGAACAAAGTCCTAAGCGGGCGGATCAGCAAACATGTCGTCTGTACCTGCGCGGCATGAAAACGCAGCCCCCGAAGAAAGGGGGTCAGTACGGAATATGTACTGAGTTGTAAAGCATGAAGTACAGTAGACGAAATCATAACCGGAACAGAAAATACAGAGAATGAGTGCAAAGTCCAGGATATCAAAATGTATACTTACAAAACGTAAATAATGCATGCAGAAACATATGCCAAATCCTGCCCCAATACGGGACCCGGTGAACAGAACGTGGCGCCACCCCGTCACTGGCGCCACAACACATCATACTTCAGAGTAGGGAATAGCTCCGTAACGTATCATAACATATCAGATGGCCACATCATATCATATCAGAACATAGGTGTACATGGCACATCATACTCCGGACCCATGTACATGGCATACCTGCCCCCTCACATCGAGGCATGGCGAACAATGCAGTGGAATACGCTTGATAACAAATCCTGGCACGGGCTCAGTGAAGGAAGCATTGAGGCATCCACGAGTGGAGTAGTGAGAAACTTATGCATCATAAAATATTTACAAAGACTCGACAGAATAATCCGAATGACAGGTCATTTAAGAAAGAAATCAGACGATAGTCATAGCACGTACCTTTCGGATGTCGCGGGGGATTATATCGAATTAAAGCTTTTGGGATTGTTTGAACATATCAAAATATAAAATTTACAGAATCTCGATAGCATAACTCAGATGGAAAATCATATAAAAGAGATTGAACGGTAATCATAGCGTATGCCTTTCGGATGTCACGATGGTTTATATCAAAATAAGCTTTCTGAAATCGTTTTCATGTTTCAAAATGCATTATGGAACTCAACAAAATAATTCAAACAAACGTCATATGGTAGTTAGAAGAGTAACCAAGAGTTTCCTTTGAATTCTACTTCAGAACAAGTCAAACGGAACAAATCAGAAAAATCCGGGAGTAGTGGGCCCACCTCGGGTCAAACGAGGTGGCGGACACAAAGTATGTGTAATAAACTTTATGGAGTCTCTTATGAGGGTTTTAAGGTAATCGAATTTTATTTACACAAGTTCTAGGTATTTAAACAACTTTCCTAACCATTTGCAACATAATTAGTTCAATTCCACTGAATGGAAAAAGGGGCAAATTTAGACGCGGATTCCGAAGAGTAGAGTAGTCCCCGAGGTCCAACTTCAACCTAATACATCCAGGACATGCCAAGAGAAGGAAAGGGTGAGCTTTACATACCTTTTTCGCTTCCTACGCTCCTCCAATTTCAGTCCTGAATGCCCCAAAATCTACAATTGGTCACAAATACCAAACATTGATTATAAGCCTTTAAGAATTCAATCTTAACTCAACACTTGTCTACAAAAATTTGGGCAGCATCTCCCCTGTTTATATGCCTAGCCCAGAATTACAATTCAGCAACCAACACATCAACAACAATACCAAATATATTAACATCATTTCCAACACCAACATATGCCGTAAAACAGCCCGCACATTATTTTCCAAATTTTCCAACCAACCAATTCGCGATATAATTATTTAATAATTTTATTTCCGTAAAGAAGTCGAAATTAACACTAACATCATCCTCCGCATTCTACAAGTTAAATGCATTTTTTTTTCATCCAAAATTTTCTTCAAACCCCATTCCACAATTCAACCATACCAACAAACGAATTTATCACGCTATTTTCTTCGTTCTAATCCGTTAAAACTCTAAATAAACTTGTTAACAATGAAAAGGAACCTTATTCATACCTTAAGTGCACAGCCACCACGTCCACCCTCTTCTCTTTAGTTGATTTTTAGCTCAAATCGAAGGCAACGCGACGTAGAACACTTTTCTCTTCATGGGCTTCGGGATTCGGGGCTCCGATTTTGGTCAAAAATTTATTTTCTCTCTAGGCTCTCCTCTCTCTTTTTCTCTAGAGTTTTCTAGGTTCTCTTGGTCTGAAAATGAGGGAGAGAAACCGAAAATTTTAGTTAAAAAGCATGGGTAATGGGCCTGACCCGAATTGGATTCGGGTTGGGCCGGATTTACTGTTCAACTCAACCCTCCTGCCTTAAAACGTTCATATCTCCTTATCCCGATGTCACCTGTAGGCCCACGACCTACCGTTGGAAACATAATTCAATTATCTACAACCATTATTTCTCGGAGTTTTCCCAAATTCCAAACTTATAATGCCGTGTTTTCCCCTCCAAGTTAGGTCATCCGAAAACGTTTTCTTAAATCGTCCTTTTGGAGGGCTTACACTCATTTTTGGCTTATGGGTCCTTCTTAGGACTTGCTCAAATTAACATGTACTACCCATATATCTCTTCATATGTCTTTTATAAGGTCCCGATGTGTGGGCCCCACCTTAACTTACTGTAACGAGGGTTTTTCGTTAAATAACTTATGAACCAATTCACACCATATTGTCTCCAAATGTCGTATGTGTATATATTCTTAGACTTAGATCACCCAATCTTCATCCTTAATCCTTTTTTGACTTAACTCCTTTTCGAGCTCGTACTACGCCGTCTATGATTTTGTAGCGCGAAATGTTTCCGGGGTGTAACACAAACGAACTTCCATATCACTCTACTCTTACAAGCATTAGGAGTACTCTAATCTTTGATATTCATGCACCCCTTTTATGATTATTCCTTCTGTTCATAGGTCTTGAGATTACGTATATTGAGGATATTAGCTCAAAGATGTTTATCGGAGGTAGCACGACTTTATGTCACTCCGAGAGTTCCATTTATTGATCTTACTTATGCATTGCATTCATTTATATATATGCATATTGACCCATGACCCGAAGGCATTATATAGCCTCACGTAGATAAGTACCGATCCACGAGACTCTATTAGACACGCTCTTGTATTTGTAGACCGGGCAACCTAGGGCTCTAATACCAACTTGTCATGACCTGATTTCACTATGTCGTACGAGCACCTACCTTTCCCACCTCGGTAAGCGAACCCTTATCGCAACAATCTTAAAGGCATTAATAAACAAGTAAATGAGTGGAAGAGATAGAAATACGTTAGTCTGAAATAGATAAATAATGCGGAAATACATCAAAACCACCCCAGTATCTAGTCTGGTCATACAAGAGCATCTAACTAGAATCTACAAGTCTGGAAGTAATAATAATATATCAATAGTCTCAATATGTCTCAGAATATCAAGCAGGACATAAATAAAAGAAAAATCTTCAAGGCGGCGGACGTCCTCGTGCTCACCCTGTAAGACTCTAAACAGCAACCCTCGAACTACTATAAGCCATGAGGAGTAGAGGTCGATCTCACCTGGAACTCTACATTCATAAAAGAATGCAGCAATTGCAGGTCAGTACAAACAACAAGTACTGTTAGGTATCATAGGCTGACTAAGATTAGCTAACATATACCAAGGCAATAAAGTAAGATAAACAGGTAAATTAACAAGGTATAAGTCAATCACGAGCCAATAACCAAGTATACGTCATCACCTATGTTAAAGCATCTAAACCCAAATGTGCCAAGTCCCAGTATATCCAATCCGAATCTGTATATCACAAAAGTATCACAATAAACCACAGGAGTATCACTAGAAGCCAAATGATACAATGCAATGCAATAATGTATGAAGTGTGAATGTAATGCATATGCATCGTACATATGTACTCCGATGATGGAACATCATATCTCAACAGCATAACCCATGGGGGACCTGCGAAGTCCATGTACCCTTATGATTCCGGCAACAACCTCGGCAATCGCTACCAGCACTCATACCTCGATTTCGGGATAAACATCGGACATCGGTCCTCATGTTACTCTCATCCAACTGAGCCCAGCTCATAACAATGTTTCCTTGTATATCATCAGTGTATCAACAATATATCATGAAAGATGAGAATGCGTGCATTGTATGAGTTCAATGTCAATAATCAAACCAATATCAAAAGTACCACACATGGGAAGACCAACAATATCCATAAAAGGCTACACAATGTGGAATAATAGAATCACTATCCTCATCTCAAATGACAACAAGTAAGGAGATACAATAATATCATCAAGATAGATCACTAGATCGTTGTCCTCATCTCAAATGACAACAAGTAAGGTGCTACAATATTATCATCAAGATAGATCACTAGGCACCAATATCTACTATTTCCACGCGGCATCGAGCCAATAACAATAGAACAATAAAGGTCATAACACAACGGGGTGGCTAGCCCCAAATCACATAATTGTATCCAACCCAACTTCATACCCGAAGTCTTACATGCATTCTCCAACAATATCGTTTAAATATATGCTTCGCTAATCAAAGTCTTACCATAAGGTAAACCATAACCTACCTGGAAGGCAGAACAACAAAGTCTCCAACAATCACACCTTAGTCTTTCCTTTTTCTTCAAGCCTCAAGATAATGAAGGTCTAAGCATATTCGAATCATGAATTTAGAATCAAGAAGAACATCAATCAAACCCTACTTCTATTCAAGACCCAAATTCCCAACCTATGAAATCAGGTTTATGAACTAGAAAGGGGAAATTAGGAATCTATAGGCCTCAACATGAAATTAATCTTTAAGTGATCAATTCCCATCAATTACAAGCTAGAATAACCAACAATTTACTCAAATTCGAATTCTAGGAAAAACCCCCAAATTTGGGCATAAATCCTAACTTCTAATCCCATAAATTAGCCACTAACTTGGAAAAATCATGCAATCATAGGTTCTAGTCATCAATTCCATGCTTAAATAAGCTAACCCAATCAATAAATCAAGGTTTAGAAGCCTAGAAAGAAGAACTCATGGAACCCTCTTTAATCACCAAATCTTTAAGGAACTATCATGATAATGGAATCCTAAGGTGATTAAGGAAGATGGAATAGCAAAGAGAATAGAAGAACTTACCACCAAGAGTTTCTCCTAATAATCACTTGAAAAGCTCTCAAAAACTCCCAAGTCAAAATAATAAAGAATGATGGACTTAGGGTTTTTAATACTTATTTAATGAAATACTCTGCCCGATACCACTTCTGCAGCAGCGAGACAGCTGCGGCGGTCCCGCCTCGACAACCACTCCGACCGTCACGACAGTCAGCCCACATTTGCACTTGGCAGCTTTGGCGGCAAGCCCACCACTACAGCGGTGCCGCTACGACTATCACCCGAGGACATCTTCTCAAATACCACATATATAGATGCACATTAAAACTCGCTAAGAACGCACTCGTGGCCTTAGAATTCCCAATAGAGGTCTCATTGACCGAGTCGACCCCTCCGATACCTCCATCCAACTTCCAAACTCAAGTCTCCCAAGTGCATTGGGAACCGAACCAGATATGCACACAAGTTCTAAATAACCATCCAGACCTCTCAGAATTGACGAAATTCCAAAAAAGGTCCGTTTACCCAAAAGTCAACTTTGAGTCAACTCTTTTTCGCTTTAAGCCCAATTTTTCCCAAAAAGTCTTCCAATCCTATCCAAATACCTCGGGAAGTATGTCAACGGTCCATTCAGGTCAGATGTGAGCTACACAAGTGTTACACCCCAGAAAATTTCGTGTTACTAAGGCTACATACGACTTAATGTGAGCTCGAGGCGGAGCAAATATCACAAGTATAAAGAATGAAATTCTACTGTAGTAGCATGAGTATGATATTCAGAATTCGTACAATATGATTGTAATATTACGTTAAAAGATATATAGCCCTCGTAACCGTAAGCTGAGGTGGGGCCCGCATGATGGGATTTTTATAAAGGACATATGATAAGTTATATGAACAATATATGTGAAGTTAAACACAACTCAAGAAGGACCTTTGAGTCCAATCCAAGTGTAAGCCCTCCAAAAAGATGTTTTTAAGTTACGTTTTCGGGTGATCTGACTTCAGGAGGCCATAACCCCATCATTATTTGGGAATTTGGGAAAACTCCTAAAATTAATGTTGTAGATAATTTAAATACCTTTCCAACCATAGGTCGTGGGCCTATATGTGATATCAGGATAAAGATATATGGACGTTTTAAGGCAGAAATATCAAGTTGGGCAGTGAAATGGGCCCAACCCAATTCCAATCCCGGTCAAGCCTATTTCCCTTGTTATTTAAGGGAAGTTTCAGCCTTATCCTCCACATTTTCAGACCAAAAAGACCCAAAAAATTCTAGAGAGAGAGAGGGAGGAAAGCCTTAGAGAGAAAAACAAAGTTTTGATCAAAATCTAAGCCCTGAATCCCGAAGCTCATGAAGAGAAAAGTGTTGTACGTTGCGTTACCTTCAATTTGAGCTAAAAATTAGCCAAGAAGAACAGTGTTGACGTGGTTTCTGCATACTTAAGGTAAGATTAAGGTCCCTTTTTCATTGTTAACAAGTTTATTTAGAGTTTTAACAGATTAGAAAGGAGAAAATAGCATTATAAATTCGTTTGTTGTTTTGTTGAGATTTATGGATCGGGGGCTGTTTTAGTTGGATTAAATGGATGGAATTGGCTGAGTTATGATGTATAATAATTGTTGATGTTTTTGACAAGTTGTTGTTCTTGAATTTGGGATAATAAAGTGTATGAAGATATTATATACAAAGCGTATACCGGGCTGTTTTTATATGATTTTCTTGGCTGTTTTGTGACAATATTTTGGGGCTGTTTGGTAGTTGTTATGAATTGTTTTGTGGGATGGAATATCGTGGGATTGGCTGTAGTTGTTGTTGTTGTTGCGTTTGTTGTGATACTATAGATATACGAAAATAAAGAAGTGTATACAAGCATTGGTATACGAATGTATATTGGGCTATTTTGGAAGTGATTTAAGAATGGATTTAATTCTAGTTTGATATGAAATTGTTGGTGTTGTTGTTGTTGGTATTTTGATTGATGTTTGGCTAAATTGGAATCTCGAGGATTGTTAAGTTTTCAGGGGAAATGCTGCCCGAATTTCGTTAAGTTTCGTTCGTATTTGGATTGGTTAGTAAGTGATGTGGATGATCTAACTGTGGCTTATGTTATCTAAATTTTAGACCTACGAGCTTGAGAAGTAAACTTTGGACATTTAAATAAGTGTTAAAGGTATGTAAAGTTAACCCTTCTTTCTTTTTGGCATGATCTTTATGAAACAAACAGACGACATGTATATGATTCCAAAGAAGTTCCTATTCTTAGCGCCACTAGGATGGCCAATGTTCTTGATTTCCAGAAGCTATTTCATTATGTCTTGATACGTGTCTATGATTCCAGAAGTCCTATTTTGATATAATCCATAATGACATTCGAGGGGTACTTGACATGACTGTTGTCTTTGATTCTCAAGTGTTGTTAGTTTATTCTAATTATTCTATTGAGTCTCAGATGATGATTTAGTTTGCATATGGTTGGTCACTACTCAGCTCATGCATGCCGTAATATATCTTTAACGAGTCCCGGACCGGGTATGTTTTCGGGCACAGTTTCACTGCATTGTTCACCGAGTCTCTCACTAGAGGGTCAGGTACGATATATATATATATATATATATATATATATATATATATATATATATATATATATATATATATATATGATGATATGATGATGTGATTATGGCGCCAAGGATGACTTTATTCACCGAGTCCCATAATGGGCCGGGTATGATATATGATATTGATATGCATGATTTACGTTTTACAAGGCAAATGTATTGGTATTTTGAATGTCATACTTGTCTCCTGTGACCTCTATTTCAGTTATGATCCTCTTTACTGTATCACATGCTTTACATACTCAGTACATATTCCATACTGACCCCCTTTCTTCGGGGGGGGGGGGGGGGGGGAGGTGCTGCGTTTCATGCCCGCAGGTACAGATAGTCGATTTGGTGACCCTTCAGCATAGGACTTCTACTCAGCTGTCTTGGAGAGCTCCATTGTTCCGGAGCCTAGACTTTTGGTACAGATCTTATGATGTATATGTATATGTTTATCCAGGGGTATGGCGGGGCCCTGTCCCATCATATTTCACTATCGATACTCTTAGAGGTCTGTAGACATATGTGTGGGTTGTGTATAAGTTTTGTTCAGCTGTGTCTATACGATGTGCTATGGATATGTTCGTCTGTTGTGGCAGCCTTGTCGGCTTGCATATGATACTGATCTGTAGTGGCAGCGTTGTCGGCTTGCGTATCATATTGACATGTAGTGGCAGCCTTGTCGGCTTGCGTACCATATTATGTTTTGATTAGATGTGACTCCTCAGGAGACAGGTTATCTGGATATATATATATATATGACGTTATGAACCTTTGGAGTTCTTTCGTAAGTTTCCATATTGTACTTAGATTCAGTTGACTATATCTAACAGGTACGTATACGAGTGTCCAGCTCGGGCACTAGTCATGGCCCACGGGATTAGGTCGTGACAACAAGCTCAGGGAAGGGTCAAAAGTAACGAAAGGACTATAACCACCAAACGGGTTGTGACACTTTGCCACTTTCACTCTAGAATGGGCATCCTCTGAAGCACCCCGCCAGGTCTCTAGTGCTCATATTTGACTTGCTGGCAATTCAAACACTTAGCAATGAAATATGTAATATCTCTCTTCATCCTGCCCCACCAGTAGTGCTGTCTCAAATCATGATACATCTTAGTCGCACCTGGATGAATAGAATACCTAGAACTATGAGCCTCCTCTAAAATCAAGGGAATCAGACCACCCACACAAGGAATGCACATACGTCCCTTGATCCTCAATATCCCCTCGTCATCCAGCACGGCCTCTTTGGCCTCACCATTAAACACCTTATCACAAATCTTACATAACTGGGCATCCTAAAACTGTTGTGCCCTGATCTGCTCCAAGAAAGACGAGCTCGCCTCAACACATGCTAAAACCTTGACTGCATCCGAAATATCAAGTCGCACAAGACTGCTAGCCAGAGTCTGAACATCATGGCTAAAGGACGGTCTGAAGCAATCAACCGAGCTAAACTGCCCATACTCACTGCCTTTCGGCTCAATGCATCAGCTACCACATTAGCTTTGCCCAGATGGTATAGAATGGTGATATCATAATCCTTAAGTAGCTCTATCCATCTACGCTGTCTAGAATTGAGATATCCTTGGTAGAACAAATGCTGTAGACTGCGGTGATCTGTGAATACCTCATAATGGACCCCATATAGATAATGCCTCTGAATTTTCAAAGCGAAGACTACCACTGCCAAATCCAAATCATGAGTAGGGTAGTTCTTCGCATGAATCTTTAACTGTCTGGAAGCATAGGCAATGACCTTGCCCTGCTGCATCAACACGACGCCCAAACCAACATGAGACGCATCACAATAAACTGAGATGTCCTTATCCTCTACGGGTAATGCCAAAATTGATGTTGTAGTCAACAAGGTATTGAGCGTTTGGAAGCTCTCTTCACAAGAATCGGACCACTGAAAAGGAACCGTCTTTTGAGTCAATTGAGTTAGGTGAGAAGTAATAAAAGCAAACTCTTTCACAAATCAAAGGTAGTAACTAGCCAAACCCACGAAGCTACGAATCTCAGTCGCTGAAGTGGGCCTCGCCCAATCTCTAACAACCTCAATCTTCTTAGGATCAACTATAATACCGTCCTTTGGCACCACGTGGCCCAAGAATGCCACTGACTCAAGCCAAAACTCACATTTAGAAAACTTGGCATAAAGCTCTTTCTCTTTCAATAACCCAAGGACAATCCTCAAATGACGCTCATGGTCTTCCTTACTCTTCAAATACACTAAAATATCATCGATGAAGACTATGATGAAGGAGTCCAAATATGTCTTGAAAATGCCATTCATCAAAGACAGGCGAATAATCAATACCACAACATATCAACTAAAGTTCATTCTTTATTCATGAGGTACAACGTAGTGTCAGGAAACAGTCCACACTAATCCTAGTCACACTAATCCTGATTTACCTTTATGTCAACCGATCCATTATCATATATATATATATATATATATATATATTCTGATAACGTAGCCTCAACGAAGTGACTTACCTCTGTGACTTCCCATGTCATCACTCATATATATTGTGATGAACCAATAATCATAGTTCGAACTGGTCTATAGCTCATAATATCTTCGAGTTCTTGTCAAAACTCTCCCTTTAATTCCTTTGCCTCAAATCTTGCAATATAACTTATAATTATAAAGTCAGGTCAATTCTCACTTTACCACAGCATCTTTTCCAACATCGGTATGGTATACTTACCCTTGACTTCCTCCTTTCGGTGATCACTTAGTTAACTGTCATTCTTTGTTGGCTTTCCGAGGTGTCCATTCCCATCTGCGGGGCATAACCTTACGCTGATAGTTCATAGAATTCTATAATACATACCCTTATGCTCAGTATGGTTAGGGACCCATGATATACTTTCTAATTTCTGGTGATGTTGCTACCTTTCCATCAGCACCCACATCGTTCTTCCTTTCTTTAGAGATCGTCACACCATTTATTGTTAATCCTTTTATTCACTTAGCTCACTCATCCGAAATTTTCCTTGACTGCTTATTTGCATCTCACCTATGCGTTGTAGTTCTTTCAGTGTTCTGCCAATTCTTGTTCGTGTCGTGAAATCCTTGCAAATATACTATCTTCTTTCTTCTCTTTCCCATCGCCAAAGGTAGTCCATACTCATTAATATTCCCCGTATATCCTTCCATTTCCTTTATAGTCAAATCTCAGTATTCCTTATGCTCATCCCATGTCATTGATGTACTACCTCCCGGCTAGCTTTGTTAGTTCATTATCCTCTCGCTTGTCCTTAGTGATTGCTCAATTTTTCTTCCTTTCCCTGATGCTATAGCATTAGGACTTTCCAACTCTAATATGTAGTGAAAATAACATCAACTTACCTTGTAACGTTTGTACCACTTTTTTCACTTGAACTTCATTACCTTGTTCGATTAATGCCTTCAGTATATAGCAACGTCGGTTGCTAGGACACACATACCAGTTGGCGCAGCCACATATGCGATATCATACACATACATATATATATATATATATATATATATATATATATATATATATATATTTACTATCGCCTTGCTTACGAAGTATTTCTAAATACTATTCGAACTCATCCTAATTCTAGAGCTGTGATGCACCTCCTTTCTCTTTGCCGGTCTAGTCCGCCTTATCCTTCGCAACCTTTTAGGGTTTCCAACCATTTCTCATGCTTCAAATTCCCCTTAAGTTAATCAAGTTCCTCATACTTCTCCTATATTTTATATTGGTGGGATTTCTTAGTACACTTCCCGGGGGGTCACCCATCCTAGTATTACTCTCACCCCAGCACGCTTAACCTTGGAGTGCTAGTGGGATCCGGTGTGCTAGTGCTGGTACGATCGCATCCACCCTACTATGTGACCTTTATTGCATGACCTAGAATAAGTTGAAGTTCTAACAGATTCCAATAAATTCTCGTAATGCATCTCCCTGTGGATTAGAAAGGATCTCGTACTTTTCCGACTAAACAAATGCTATTATGGCCTTCTCAATAATCACCTTCAATATGCATGTATGGCTACTTTTCATCCTAAATTTCATAGTTGCCCTCCGGTGGATCCTGCTCCCTAGAAGTCAAAACTCTAGCGGAATCGTCGTGGGGTCCTCAGAGGGATTAGTCTCAATGGAATAGCTAAGGCTCCTCCTGCTCGGTCCCGGAGCCTGTGGTCCTGAATCTACTCTAGGGGTATTCTTAACACCCCACTGTCCGAGGCTGATCTCTTCATCTTTATCAATTTGTGCTTACCTACAGGAAAAAGGGGTCAGAAGCAATCTTTCCTAGACTCTAGCTCTATCGCACGATCTAGAGTAAGGAGCGATGACATCCTAAATGTCATGTAGCTTCCTGTTTATAGATGTGGTACACAACACACACCGATAAACAAGACTCTACTAGACACGGTCTGTAGACACTTCGAGGATGAACTGCTCTGATACCACTTTTGTCACGACCCAAACCGATGAGCCATGACTAGTACCCGAGTTGGACACTCGTATACGAACCTATTAGATATAACCAGACTGATACTAAGGACAATGTGGAAATCTGTAAAAGCATGTTGTAAACTCATAATGCCATATACCAGAATGAACCTGTCTCCCAACGAGTCACAATTAACCAAACACAACAAAATATGTAAGCCGACAAGGCTGCCACTATACGCGGGAATATCCAAAACGAACTACATCTGTATAACTGACGAAACCATATATACAACCCACACATGTCTATAGACCTCTAAGAATATAACAGTGGAATATGACGGGTCAGGGCCCCGCCGTACCCTTGAATGTGCATAAGTCTATGTCAAAAGGATCTGTACCATAATTCACAACACATTGAGCGGCAGGCTTGTTCAATAATAAATCGGACAACATTTCCCTTATTTCTTTCACATCCCTCCAGTTCAAAATAACAAGAACAGAAATAGCCACATCAAATCCATTAAATCCAACCACAAAACAACTTAGAACAATCACCAAACAACCCACACGACAATAACAACATTGTTTACGATATCACACTGTATTTCTCGTCTCACAATTTCAGTATGACCTGGAAAAGCTTAAATATATATAGGAGAGGATAATTCTTACCTTTTATGGCAAGAACTACTCTTATTCAACCTTACTTCACTTGGAAGAAAGCCCGAATTCAACAACGCGACAAAATAGAACAACGAGTTTGAAGCGGTACACAAAACCCGTATGTCGTTCTTGACGCGAATTATACTTTGATCTCGTGGATTTTTTTTTAATGTTGTTGAATAAGGAAGTATTATGTTGTTTTTTCATATATATATATGCAACATGCATTTTCTCCATGAAAAGTCAAGTAGTGACATAATATGGAAATCCCTCCCCTTTCCACATGTCATCATAGGGCACACGTGATGCCACCTCAACCATTAGATGGTGCCACCTCAACTATTACATGTTTTCACTAATTATTTTTACATGATGCCACTTGTCAAGATACATATGGATTATATCCACATAATACTTATCCAATAATTTTAACTAATTTCTTGTCTTCCACTACAATACCCTATTTAACCAATTACACACAATTAATTTTTTGATCTCAATTCACTTAAATAATAATCTCATTTAACACACTTTCTATACTCGTTATCATGATCCTGGGATATATCACTAGTACATTTCCTCTTTTGGCATATACAAATATTATCTCCAATCATCGTTGAGATACTATTAAGTCTTAAATTGTTTTGAGACTTCATCCTTTTTTATACACTAAGTTTTTGATTGCATATGTCAATATGACCAAAATTATCCGGGGCTTGGGTCTACTTACATATGTCGAGCGGTTCAAACCATAGCCCGAAAGTATAAGGTATTACATTGATGAAACTTATTCTCTTCAATTCACTTGACCTCTAATCCTTACGACACTTCCTTAAATATTGTTTTAAGCCATTATTAACCTGGTGGAGAAGTTTTAACTTCTTCGGGTTTACGTTAGTCTACTCATGACGCAATCCATGTAAATGTGTGAGGTGTAACATCCTCCCGCCCCCTCCCCCCCTCCCCTCCTTAGGATCATTCATCCTCGAATGTAGAAGCGCACAGGGAGGGTTAGCTCACTAAGGATTCTACAGGAATTTTTGCAAAGTTTCCCCTGTAATGCGATCATCATACATCAAATGAAAACATTGTAAGTTTTCATCGACCTTGTAAACACGGTTCAGTTTCTTGTCCTTGTTGCGATGCCTCATTCTGGGATATGACCTATCACGAAATGGGTTAGTTTGAAGTTAACATAGCATGGCAATGGTAAGGTATAATTGTTACATCCGACATTTTCGCTTATTCGAAAAATTCAAGATAAATGGACTTGTAATGAATGAGGCCACAATTGGACATTACTTGATATGAATGTGTAGGTTATGAATTCAATGGTATGGAATTACGAAAGGAGGCCAAGGGCAAAATTGGAATTTTGGAAACTTGTTCCATAAATCACAAAATTAGCCAAGTGGGCTAAAAAAAAAAAATAAGAAAACTAAGGCCCAAGTGGGAGCCCAACCGGCCATGTAAGGCCTTGGCCCATGGGATTTATTAAATTACCATGTGATAATTATCACATGGATTTTATTATATATGAAAATGCATCATTATCCAAAGAAGCTTCAAGAAAAAGAATTGAAAGGAAAAGAAAGAAGAGAATTCGGGTGGAAGGGAGAATAAGAAAGAAAAGAAAGAAAAAATTTTTGGAGCCAATTCTTTGGTTTAAAAGTTCATCTCTTGTGAAATTATTACCAAGTGCAAAGCCCTCTACAAGTTGATATAAGTATTGTGGCAAGAAAACAATTTTATCCTCCAAGTGAAGAACTTGAAGAAAGGTGAGGATTTCATGCTCTTGTTATGTTATAAATGGTATATGTATGATGTAGTATGTGTGAATGAATGAAAAACATGGAAATTTTGTGTGTTGGAACTAAGTGTGTGTTGGCCGAATATATATATGTATATTGCATGATTTGGATGATTTGAATTCATGTTGTAATTTAGTTGTAGTATGATGGAAATTGTATTAGAAATGAAAGTGGAATGAATTAGTGAAAATTGGAAAATATTTTAGGTGGCCGTGTGGTTATGTGATGTTGGAAGGAGAACCAAATCTTGTTAGCATGTTAATTGTGTTGTTATGGATTTGTGAAGCAGATGGGAGGATAATGGTTAAGCTAACACGAAGTATTTGTTGGTAAAGTTGTTGTCGGAAAGTATGTTGTTTTAGCATGGTTTCTTGAAATTATGATTAAGGATAATGAACTTGGAATATGGAAATGTGTTTATGAACTTGTATGTTGAAGGTTGGGAAAATGGGATAAGTAGTAGCTTAATGGAAAGTTTGAATGTTTGCATATCTTATGTATATCGTGTGAAAATGGTATGGATGCCTCCGATGTATGTCGTAATGATTTTGATGGATAATGAATATGAAAATAATAAGTTTGGTTTGGAAATGTAAGTTTGAAACGAAAGATGTTTCGTTATGTCGAAAGATGGCTAGTGATGCCATAGTGTATGTCTTAATGTTTATTGTTGTTCTAATGTCATTTCTGGGTTGTTGTGTTGATGAATTGAGCCGAGCTAAGTCTCGGGGATGTCGTGTATACAGAGGAAATGCTACCGAAATTTCGGTAGGCAAGCATGGGTTAAGTTGGAATATTGAAAGTTTGAAACTAACAAATGGTAAACTTGACCATTTCCAGATTTTGGACGAAATTTGGATTGACGCCAAGCGAGCGTAAGGTGCTACCAAGGTATGTGAAGCATTTCCCTTTGTTCCTAGGCATGTTCCGGATGTGATAGGCTCGGCTGCGAGCCTTAAGTACGACTCCGTCCCCCGGAATTCGAGACGGAAAACCGCTCCAATTCCTTCAATCCAATTGAAGCTATTTTCTTACAAATTGCCTTTAAAGTGAATTTTTGTACAAAACTTCCCTAAACGGAGTCGGAACACTTCCAGATGATTATGGATGACCTTATAAGGTCTACTATCGGTGATTTACCTATGTCGCCTCGAGTTTATCCGCGGCGGGCCCACGAGGCCCGATACTTTCTGTATGATCTTAATTACTTTAGTTTTGCCCGATTTTCTCATAAAACACCTGGACTACTATTCTGATCACGATACGACTGTTTTTATACAAATCTTACAAAATAGTTTTTGATATTTGGAAATCTGGTTCTGATTATAATCTGTCGTGCCTCCCCAAGTGACGTGTAGGCACGTACCTTGAAAACTATCCGAATACTTGGTTCAATCGGCCAGTTGGCCTACTTCTGTTCTGTTGAGTCTGTATGACGATCTGTATGTATGTGGTTCCTCATTAATCAGTTCGTGCACATGCTATGATTCCTTTCACCGGATCCCGGGCCAGTACATATATCGTGCTGTGGGCCGCCGAGCCCCATATGTGAATTCTGACGTATGATGTGTCCGGTTCCGGGGTACTGTGTTACATGTCCGTCCCCGGTTACCGAGGATATATTACGAAGTATGATGAGTCCGGGCTCGGGGTGCTGTGTTATCTGTCCGCCCCCGGGTACCGTGGTTATGTTATGATGTGTGACGGAGATCGGAGAAGAATTTCTGATATCTGACGTGTTGTGGTGCCAATGGCAGGAGTGGCGACCACGTTCCTGCACCCTATGTGTGATTCTTTCTGTCTGTATGACTTATGCTTCTGTATGTCCGTCCGGATTATCTGACCGACGGGTTATGCTTCTGTATGTCCGTCTGGATTATCTGACCGACGGGTTATGCTTTTGTATGTCCGTCTGGATTATCTGTCCGACTGGTTATGATTCTGTATGTCCGTCCGGATTATCTGTCCGACTGGTTATGATTCTGTATGTCCATTTGGATTATCTGACCGACGGGTTATGCTTCTATATGTCAGTCTGGATTATCTGACCGGCTGGTTATGATTCTGTATGTCCGTCCGGATTATCTGTCCGACTGGTTATGATTCTGTATGTCCGTCCGGATTATCTGTCCAACCGGTTACGATTCCGTCTGTCCGTCTGGATTATCTGGCCGACGGGTTCCGATTCTGTACGTCCGTATGAATCCTGATTCTGTCTGTCTGGACTATGATTCTGTCCGTTTGTCGGGACTATGACTCTGTCCGTCTGGCTTATGAGCCTGTCTATTATATTTCTGTGCTTCCGGTCCAGATCATGATTATGTTTGATATATTTCTGCTTTACATACTCGGTACATTTTTCGTACTGACCCCCGGTTCTTCGGGGGCTGCGTTACATGCCTGCAGGTACAGGCGCACTCGGTGACACGCCGCCAGCGTAGGGTTCTGATTCAGCTATTTTGAAGAGCTCCTTTGATCCGGAGCGTACACTTTTGGTATATATCTTCTGTTTTCCGTATGTTCTGTATGTATGGAAATTCTGGGTACGGCGGGGCCTTGTCCCGTCATATGATTCTGTATGTCTGTAGAGGCATGTATATAGATGTGTGGGTTACGGGTTTCGTCTGTATGTTAGCCTTATCGGCTTATCTGTAAAGTACTGCATGTTCAGGTATATACATATATATATGTTTGCGCGCGTGTCGTATCTGTATCGGCCTACTTCTGTAACATCTGTTTTAAAAAAAAAAATTGTATGATACGAAATTCGGTCAGGTGGGTATGTACAGGTACCCAGTTAGGGTACCAGTCGCGGCCCACGGGGTTGGGTCGTGACAATAATAGGGCCTCAGCCATCAAGAACCTTCACTTTGATACAAATGGGGATACTTGGATTTCATTTCTTCTTCGGCTTCCCACGTCATCTCTGTTGACACCTAATTTTTTACCTCCCATAATTTACATTATTTACTCAAAGTCCTTGGAAAATAAATAAAATAAGCTATGCACCTTAAATGGTTTAAATAATTGTTATAAAATTGCTCAGAACAATATTTTGCTCCTTTAAATTGATGAAAGGTTTTTCATGACATCATAAAGTTATTTAGAAATTAATTGGTATTTTTAACACATTTATAAGATACTTATTTGATATAATCAAAGAGAAAAGGGCATTTTTGTTTTAAAATAATTATTATAATTTAATTATTAAATTGCCAAAAATCAAAGTTAGCAAATACTTTATTCCCTTTAATCCATGGAGTTCGAGTAATTTAAATAATTAACCATTTCACCCTTTAATCTTTAATTTTTTGCATGATTGCGTGATTTATCAAATTTATTTATAATTATCTATAAATGTTTTAATCAGTTAAGTGGTCTTTATTGCAAATTGACGTTTAAATTATCTAGTTATTTTGACCAAGTCATGGTTCAAGAAAATTGGGTTCATTTTTGTAAAATTAGCCTCTTAATGGCCTTGATTGAAATAATCAAATTCATTGGTTTAAATTAATCAAGGTCATTAATGCAATTTAATTTTTAAACCTGCTAATTAGGCCAAATATGGCCATAAATAAAATGACCAGCTAAATTAAAATCAATTAAGGCCAAATTTGGCCATAATTAAAATAATTAGTTGGATCAGAATCCATTAGGGCCTGTTCGCAAGTTTAGGCCCATTAACACAATTTGGCCAATTTTTAAACTATTTTAATAAAATAATTATGTCCTAATTTTATCTATAACTAAAGTATTATCAATTTTAATCTGTAATTATATATATATACACACTAGGTATACATATACATGTATACACTTAGTATACATACATATATATATATATATATATATATATATATATATATATATATATATATATATATATGTGTGTGTGTGTGTGTGTGTGTATGTATGTATACTAAGTGTTAAAGGCCAAGACCCAGCCGAAACCAGGCCAAGACCCGGCCGAAATCGTTAAAAGGTGTTAAAGGGGTATTCCCCCACCCTACCCCCCCTCTTATTTCATTTTTCTTTTCAGAAAAAACTCCACTCCTTCCCCTTTCTCTCTCTTCCTCTTTCTCGATAAAACCCTAGCCGTCGCCTGTGAAATTCTCTTCTCTCTCGTCCTAAACATGGAAAGATTACAGTGAATGTGTAAGATGCGCAGTTTTGCAGCTGTCACGACCCAACTGGAGGGCCGCGACGGGCACCCGGTGCTAGCCCACCCGTGTCACGACCCAGCCCCGTGGGCAATGACTAGTGCCCGAGCTGGACACCCACATTTACCTGTCAAACATAATCGGACTGATACTATAGGTCCTCAATCAATCACACAGTAATAACATACGCAAGCCGACGACGCTGCCACTGTATATATATCATGATACTACGCAAGGCGACAAGGCTGCCACTACATATCAGTATATTACGCAAGCTGACAAGGCTGCCACTACGAAACGATAATATATGCAAGCCGGCAAGGCTGCTACCACGACAGAACATCTACCATAACCATATAGACACAGCTGATCAAACCTGTACACAACCCACATACATGTCTACAGACCTCTAAGAGTATCAATAGTGAAATATGACGGGACAGAGCCCCGTCGTACCCCTGGACAAACATAAACATATATATATCAGAAGGTCTGTACCAAAATCTAGGCTCCGGAACAACGGAGCTCTCCAAGATGGCAGAAAGGGAATCCTAAGCTGGCGAATCTCCGAATCGAGTGTCTGTACCTGCGGGCATGAAACGCAGCCCCCCCGAGGAAAGGGGGTCAGTACGAAGTATGTACTGAGTATGTAAAGCATAAAATACAGTAAAGATGATCGTAACTAAAATAGGGAGTGCAGGAGACAAATATAACATTCAAAATACCAAAACACTTGCCTTTTGAAACATAAATCATGCATGTCAATATCATATATCATACCCGGCCCATTATGGGACTCGGTGAATAAAGTCATCATATGCCCTCCTGGCCGCCATAACATATCATCATATCATATATATATATATATATATATATATATATATATATATATACCGTACCCGGCCCTCTAGTGAGGGACTCGGTGAACAATGCAGTGAAACTGTGCAGGATAACATACCCGACCCGAGACTCGGTGAAAGACATATTGAGGCATGCACGAGCAGAGTAGTGAGCAACCATATGCAATTTAAATCATTATCAAGACCCAAACAGAATAAGAAGAAGAGACTAACACCTGAGTATCAGTAACGACGAACATATCAAGTATCCCTCGAAGGTCATTATAGATTATATCAAAAGAGCCTTAGGTATCGTAGACATGAATACAAAATAGCTCATAAAGTCAAGGGCATTAATTTCCGTAGAGTCTGTAAGAACAGGACTAATAAATCACACTCGAAACTTAGGAACAGAATTACCCCGAAGCTCATATCATTCATCACTTAAATCTAAGACAAGCCAAAAGAAAGAAGGGGCACTTTTACATACCTATTAGCGACTATTCGCAAACCCGTTCACCTTGTCGCTCTTTTAGCCTATTTAATATAAGAGTAACGTTATCGTTAGTAACTATACTTTCTAGTTCGTAAATCCGTAGGCCGTCGCTTATAGAACTTATTCTTCAACTTATACCTTCTCGTTAAGGGTTCTTTTCATTATTTTAAGGATTTAACGAAAATCGGGCAGCATTTCCCCTATATATTCGCTTAACCCGAATTTCCAATTACCCTCCTGTTAACACAGAAATACCAACAACAAAACATATGGACATAATCATATCTTCAATTCTTTCAATTCAATAGGGACAACAACATGTTCATACCAACACAACTTTAACCCTATTTCTAATTCCTTCATTCTTTTACCATATAATTTATGGTAACAACAACCTTAAAAATCAATTCACCATGCCTAATTAAAGCCGCACCCTACACGGCTAAATTTACATTTCAACATCAACATATACTACTTCTTACATTCATCACACATTTACCAATTTATACAAGTTTAAATCACCTCTAAAACGTGTATTAAAAAAAGATCAAATCTTACCTTAATCAACTTGACTCCAAGGATCAATTCACGTTGCAATCCTTGAATGTGTATAACACCTTGAAACCTTAATTTTTCGCCTTCACTCTCTCAATGCTCGGCCAAAGCATCCATGGCCGAGAGCTTTTTGTTTTCCAATTCTTTCTTTTTCTTTGTTCTTGATTCAACTAAGGTATGAATGGTGATTAAATGAGTCATTTGATGATGTATATATGTGAGTCTCCCAAGCCCTACACGTGCCCCCCCCCCCCTTATGTGTAATTTTTTTTTTAATTTAAAAATCGGATGGGGCCCACTTTATTAATTAATCTTAATTAATTTAATTAATCACTAATTCTTGCTTAATAATCTAATCCCAATTAATTAATTAATTAATCCCTAATCTCCAATAATATTTTTACATTAAGTAAATTTATAAACAATTTATGTTCTAATTAAAATTGAAAATTAAGGATTTCTATTTCTTGTCCGAAAATGATCCTGTCTTTTATTTGAGTCGATTTGCTTGCGAATATTTCGACGTATAAATATACAGGGTATAACATCCTTCACTCCTTTAGAACATTCGTCCTCGAATATTGAATTGGTCCCGTAAGGTTCTATAAGAATTTTGGGGAAGTCTCCCTTATCGTTATAACATATAGTGTCATCGGGCAATTAACATAATCAAGTGAGGAGTTTAAATTACCTGTAGGCGTAGGGAACAAGTAAGGGTACTTGTTCTTCATCTCCTCCTCAGCTTCCCAGGTCATCTCTTCTCTATTGTTGTTTCGCCATAATACTTTGACGGAAGCCACGTCCTTAGTTCGCAACCTCCTAACATGCCGATCAAGTATGGCTATAGGCTGCTCCTCGTCGGATAACTCCTCTGTCACCTGGACATCATCTACGAGAAATACTCTGGAAGGATCGCCTATACATTTTCGAAGCATTGACACGTGAAAGACTGGATGCACTGCTTCCAAATTAGACGGTAGGTCCAACTCGTAGGCAACGCGGCCTACCCTACGAATAACCTGATAAGGCCCAATGTACCTCGGGCTTAGCTTCCCTTTCTTGCCGAATCTCATGACACCCTTCGTGGGTAATACCTTCAAGAACACCCAATCACCCACCTGAAATTCTAAGTGTCGACGTCGATTATCTGCATATATGATTTCTGTCGACTCTGGCAGTTAGTAACCTTTCCTAAATAAGCTTCACTTTATCAACAGTCTGCTGAACCATATTGGGGCCTATTAACTTAGTCTCACCAACATCAAACCAGCCAATAGGTGACCTGCACTTCCTCCCATACAAGGTTTCATACAGTGCCATCTGAATACTCGAATGGTAGCTGTTATTATAAGCAAACTCGATAAGTGGCAAATGATCCTCCCAGCAACCCCTGAAATCAATAACACAGGCCCGTAACATATCTTGTAATGTCTGAATAGTACGCTCAGCTTGTCCGTCAGTCTGAGGATGGAATGTTGTGCTAAGACTCAGTTGTGTCCCCAATCCCTCCTGGAAGGATCTCCAGAAGTTAGCTGTAAACTGGGCTCCTCTATCGGAGATAATAGCTGTGGGAACCCCATGAAGTCTCACTATCTCCCTGTGGTATAACTTAGCATAGTCCTCAGCTGAATAAGTAGTCCTGACTGGAAGAAAGTGGGCTGATTTTGTCAACCTATCAACGATAACCCAAATAGAGTCATATCTTCGTGGAGTGCGAGGTAAACCTGTGACGAAGTCCATATTAATTATCTCCCATTTCCAGGTTGGAATCTCTATCTCCTGTAATAATCCACCGGGCTTTTGATGCTTGACCTTAACCTGTTGACAATTTAGGCACTGTGCAACAAACTCCGCTATATCCTTTTTCATGCCATCCCACCAATACAAATATCTGAGGTCATGATACATCTTCGTTGACCCTGGATGAATAGAATAACGGGCATAGTGTACCTCCCCCATAACTTGTCGCCGTAACCCTGCAACCTCATGTACACATAATCTGCCTCTGTATCGTAGCACTCCGTCAGTTGCAACTTCGAATGGAGTCTCCTCCTTCTGAAGAGCTGCATCTATGTAATGTACAAGAATAGGGTCCTCGTACTGGTGTATCTTTACCTCTTCTATAATAGAGAACTCAGCAACTCCTCGAACAGAAACTCCGCCCTCATCCGAATCAGCCAAACGGACTCCAAGATTAGCTAACTGGCAAATCTCATGAATTATCTCCTTCCGTTCTGGTTGTACACCTGCCAAGCTGCCCATAGATTTATGGCTGAGTGCATCTGCTACAACATTTGCTTTCCCTGGGTGGTATAGAATGTCAACATCATAGTCCTTCAGCAGCTCTAGCCACCGCCTCTGCCGCAAATTCAACTCCTTCTGCTTAAAGATGTATTGGAGACTCTTATGATCTGTATAAATATCAACATGCACGCCATATAAATAATGTCTCCATAGCTTCAAGGCATGAATCACCGCTGCTAACTCCAAATCGTGAGTGGGATAATTTCTTTCTTGCTTTCTGAGCTGTCGGGAGGCATAGGTTATAACTCTGCCATGCTGCATCAACACACAACCTAGCCCAACTCCCGAGGCATCACAATAAATAACATAGCTATCTGGCCCCTCAGGAAGCGTTAAAACTGAAGCAGTAGTCATTATCCTTCAATAATTGGAAGCTTTGCTCACAAACATCGGTCCACCGAAATTTGGCTGCCTTCTGTGTTAGCCTTGTTAAAGGCGCTGAAATTGAGGCAAATTTCTCTACGAACCTCCTGTAATACCCTGCTAGCCCTAGAAAACTGCGTACTTCAGTAGGCGTCGTAGGTCTAGGCCAAGTCTTCACCGCCTCAATCTTCTGTGTGTCTACCCGAATGCCATCAGCTCCAATAATATGCCCCAAGAATGCTACTGCAGTCAACCAGAATTCACATTTAGAGAACTTAGCATACAATTTCTGGTGCTGGAGCACCCTAAGTACCGTCCTTAGATGATCTGCATGCTCCTCTTCTGATCGTGAATAGACCAGAATATCATCAATAAATACAATCACGAACAGATCAAGGAATGTCTTGAACACTCGGTTCATCAAATCCATAAATACTGCTGGAGCATTGGTCAGCCCAAAGGACATCACTCTAAACTCATAATGCCCGTATCGAGTCCTGAACGCAGTCTTGGGAATATCTGCCTCCTTTACCCGCACCTGATGATAGCCTGACCGCAAGTCTATCTTCGAAAAGCATTTAGCACCCTGCAGCTGGTCAAATAAATCATCAATCCTGGGGAGGGGATACCTGTTCTTTATTGTTACTTTATTCAGCTGTCTATAATCAATACACATCCGCAGCGACCCATCTTTCTTTCTCACAAATAATACCGGTGCTCCCCAAGGTGATGTACTGGGCCTGATGAAGCCCTTTTCTAATAAATCTCTCAGTTGCTCCTTCAATTCTTTCAGTTCTGCAGGTGTCATTCTGTAAGGAGGAATAGATATGGGCTGAGTATCTGGCAATACGTCTATAGTGAACTGTATCTCACGCTCAGGAGGAAGGCCTGAAAGTTCATCTAGAAATACATCGGGAAACTCGCTAACTATCGGCACTGACTGAAGAGTCGGCGCCTCTGCCTTCAGGTCATGCACCCGAACATCTGATAAATGTAACCCTTTCTGACCATCTTTTTTGCCTTGAGGTACGAAATAAACTTTCCCCTCGGCGATGTTGTATTTCCCATCTACTCTATCATTGGCTCTCCTGGGAACTGGAATTGGACTATCTTGCCTCTACAATCAACGTTAGCATAACAAGAAGCTAACCAATCCATACCCATAATAACATCAAACTCAGTCATATCTAGCTCTATCAGATCTGCCCTGGTGCAACGACTATATATAATCACCGAACAATATCTATATACTTGCCTTGCTATAACAGAATCTCGTACTGGTGTAGCTACCTCAAATGGTTCTATCGATTCAGGCTTTCTCCCAATTCTACTAGCAACAAAGGGAGAAATATACAATAATGTGGAGCCTGGGTCTATCAATGCATACACGTCTCGAGAGATAATCGATAGTATACCTGTAACCATATTTAGTGACGCCTCCAGATCCTGTCTACTAGCCAACGCATATATGCGGTTCGAAGGACCGCCTGAACTGGAAGATCCGCCACGACCTCTACCACAGCCTGCTGGTACCTGAACACCCTGCCCCACAGGGCACATAGCCACAGAAGAAGATGAACCAGCAACCGACCCAGTGGGCTGAACCCTACCACCCGAACTGCCCCCATACGGACACTCACTCATAATATGGCCTTGACGGCCGCAAGAAAAGCAAGCACCTGTAACAAGACGGCATTCCCCAGAATGGGGCCTACCACACAGAGAGCACCGAGGAAAAGGTGGCCTCGACTGACTGAAACCTCTGTTCATCTGCGAACCCGAAGCCTTGGAGCTCTGACCGGCTCCTGAGTACCCTGTGTTGTCAAACCTTCTACCTATAAACTGTGGAGGTGCACTTTGTGCTGGCTGGGACGGATATCTAATATGCTGCTTAGGCTGCCCGGCTCGAAACTCGCCAGGATAGCCAGCCGATCTGGCCCTCTTATGCTAGCCTCTATCATAATCTCTATCTGGCTGGCGTCCTTTGTGTCGATCCTCTACCCCTTGTGCATATGCCTGTACCCGAGCAATGTCCATACCTGGCTGAATAGCCACTGCCATACAACCATCAACCAAATAACGATCTAACCCCATCATGTACCGATGCACTCTATCCGCCATATCATCTACAATAGTGGGTGCATATCTAGCCAACGAGTCAAACTCTAGACTATACTCTCGAACACTCCTGCCTCTCTGCCTCAACTGTAGGAATCTATCAACTCTAGCTCGCCGCATCTCTGGAGGCAGAAAGTGGCCAAGGAAGGCCTCCACAAACTCATCCCATACTGCAGGAGGAGCATCCTCGCCCCTAGAAAACTCCCACGACTCATACCAATTGCAAGCCACATCCCGCAATCGATACGAAGCTAACTCAACAGACTCAGTCTCAGAAGCCTTAATTATCCGCAACGTACGCTGCATCTGCCGAAAAACTCTGGAGGATTATAACTTAGGAAGTCACGGGCTCTCAAACTGTCATATCTATCCGTCTGGTCAACCCCTAGTCCATGCCTGCGAGCTTGCCCTGCCACCAATCTGGTAAGCAACTGAACTGCATCTCTCATGGCTCTATCATCCGCCCCTGGCTGAGGAGCTGGAGGCTCAAGTGCTGGGACCTCGGGAACTGGCGGTGGAGCCACCCCCTGACCTACAACTGTCGCTACCCTAGGATCCTCTGGAAGTGGTGGTGTAACAGAACTCGCGGACTGGAGCACAACCTCGGGCATAATCTGGGCACGACCCCTAGTAACTCTCCGAGTCTGGCTAGTATCCCCTGCTACCGATTTGCCCTTCTGGGCAGCTGTCGATTTCTTTGGAGGCATAGCTGTAAACATAATAGTCTGTTAGAAAGGAATTATCCTGAAAATATAGCTCTATCGCACGATCTAGGATAAGAAGAAAAGATGACATCCTAAATGTTCGGTAGCTTCCTGTTTATAGATGTGGTGCACAACACACCGATAAACAAGACTCTACTAGACACAGTCTGTAGACACTCCGAGGATGCACTGCTCTGATACCACTTTTGTCATGACCCAGCCCCGTGAGCCATGGTGCCCGAGCTGGACACCCACATGTACCTGTCAAACATAATCGGACTGATACTATAGGTCCTCAATCAATCACACCGTAATAACATACGCAAGCCGACGAGGCTGCCACTGTATATATATCATGATACTACGCAAGCCGACAGGGCTGCCACTACATATCAGTATATTACCCAAGCCGACAAGGCTGCCACTACGAAACGATAATATATGCAAGACGGCAAGGCTGCTACCATGACAGAACATCTACCATAACCATATAGACACAGCTGATCAAACTTGTACACAACCCACATACATGTATACAGACCTCTAAGAGTATCAATAGTGAAATATGACGGGACAGAGCCCCGTCGTACCCCTGGACAAACATATATATATATATATATATCAGAAGATCTGTACCAAAATCTAGGCTCCGGAACAACGGAGTTCTCCAAGACAGCAGAAAGGGAATCCTAAGCTGGCGGATCTCCGAATCGAGCGTATGTACCTGCGGGCATGAAACGCAGCCCCCCCGAGGAAAGGGGGTCAGTACGAAGTATGTACTGAGTATGTAAAGCATGAAATACAGTAAAGATGATCGTAACTAAAATAGGGAGTGCAGGAGACAAATATAACAATCAAAATACCAAAACACTTGCCTTTTGAAACATAAATCATGCATGTCAATATCATATATCATACCCGGCCCATTATGGGACTCGGTGAATAAAGTCATCATATGCCCTCCTGGCCGCCATAACATATCATCATATCATCATATCATCATATATATACCGTACCCGGCCCTCTAGTGAGGGACTCGGTGAACAATGCAGTGAAACTGTGCACGAAAACATACCCGGCCCGAGACTCGGTGAAAGACATATTAAGGCATGCACGAGCAGAGTAGTGAGCAACCATATGCAATTTAAATCATTATCAAGACCCAAACAGAATAAGAAGAAGAGACTAACACCTGAGTATCAGTAACGACAAACATATCAAGTATCCCTCGAAGGTCATTATAGATCATATCAAAAGAGCCTTAGGAATCGTAGACATGAATACAAAATAGCTCATAAAGTCAAGGGCATTAATTGCCGTAGAGTCTGTAAGAACAGGACTAATAAATCACACTCGAAACTTAGGAACAGAATTACCCCGAAGCTCATATCATTCATCACTTAAATCTAAGACATGCCAAAAGAAAGAAGGGACAGTTTTACATATCTGTTAGCGACTATTCGCAAACCTGTTCACCTTGTCGCTCTTTTAGCCTATTTAATATAAGAGTAACGTTATCGTTAGTAACTATACTTTCTAGTTCGTAAATCCGTAGGCCGTCGCTTATAGAACTTATTCTTTAACTTATACTTTCTCGTTAAGGGTTCTTTTCATTATTTTAAGGATCTAACGAAAATCGGGCAGCATTTCCCCTATATATTCGCTTAACCCGAATTTCCAATTACCCTCCTGTTAACACAGAAATACCAACAACAAAACATATGGACATAATCATATCTTCAATTCTTTCAATTCAATAAGGATAACAACATGTTCATATCAACACAACTTTAACCCTATATCTAATTTCTTCATTCTTTTACGATATAATTTATGGTAACAACAACCATAAAAATCAATTCACCATGCCTAATTAAAGCAGCCCCCTACACGGCTCAATTTACATTTCAACATCAACATATACTACTTCTTACATTCATCACACATTTACCAATTTATACAAGTTTAAATCACCCCCAAAACGTATATAAAAAAAAAGATCAAATCTTACCTTAATAACCTTGACTCCAAGGATCAATTCACGTTGCAATCCTTGAATGTGTATAACACCTTGAAACCTTAATTTTTCTCCTTCACTCTCTCAATGCTCGGCCAAAGCATCCATGGCCGAGAGCTTTTTTTTTTTTTCCAATTCTTTCTTTTTCTTTGTTCTTGATTCAACTAAGGTATGAATGGTGATTAAATGAGTCATTTGATGATGTATATATGTGAGTCTCCCAAGCCCTACACGTTCCCCCCCTTATGTGTCATCTTTTCTCTTTTTTTTTTATATAAAAATCGGGTGGGCCTACTTTATTAATTGATCTTAATTAATTTAATTAATCACTACTTCTTGCTTATTAATCTAATCCCAATTAATTAATCCCTAATCTCCAATAATATTTTTACAGTAAGTAAAATTTATAAACAATTTATGTTCTAATTAAAATTGAAAATTAAGGATTTCTATTTCTTGTCCGAAAATGATCCTGTCTTTTATTTGAGTTGACTTGCTTGCGAATATTTCGACGTATAAATATACGGGGTATAACAACCCGGGCACCCCTTTACATACCTTTACATCTATATCTAGGTGAGCCACATATTAAATCATACATTTCTATTCATCAAGCATACTAATCCCATTAGACAACAATACCTTTATATCAACATTAGCAACTATGCCCATATCAATGTACATAAGCCGACGAGTCTAACAAAATGATATCCAAAATATAGGCCGACAAATCCAAACACATCTAACCATATACACATGTCTATGAGCCTCTAAGGAGAGTATGTCATATCGTATAGGCGGGACAGGACCCCACCATGCCCATAAATATGTACACAAAAGAATAAGTACCAAAAGCTATAGTTCCGAATGAAGTGGAGCTCCGCTATGTAGTCCCTGAGAAATATAGCTATGGATCAAGCCTGTCTCCCTGGCCACCTACGGGCATGACGCAGCATCCACAAACAAAAGGACGTGAGTACGAAGAATGTACTGAGTATGTAAAGCATGATCAATATCATTATAGAAGCATAATAAGCAACATAAGAGATAGCATAATATGGAAGATAGTAGTATCATCGTCATAAGCACTTACTTGCCTTTCATAGGGACTTTCCATTTCTAATGCGTGATTGCGTACATACATCCATATCCGTATCCGTACTCATTTACATTTCGTATCCATAATTGTATTCATATACCTATTCTTATTCGTACCATATTCATATTCATACCCATATCCATATCATATACATATCATTTACATAGCATACCCGACCACGAAGGTTCGGTGTTTCACGTACCCGATCATGATTAGGCTCGGGTATCATACATACCTGGCCGACCAAGGCTCAGTGTTACACATACCTGGCCCTATATATATATATATATACATCTATATATTCTATCCGGCCATATAAGCTCGGGGTTTCATAATAGCCAAACATAGGCACACATTCATACAAGCTCATAGGTATCTTTAGCATTATCACTATTATCATCGTCATCACTATCGTTATCGCTATTATCGTCGTCATCATTATCATCATCACCGTTATCTTCGTCATCATTATCGTCGTTCATTACGTCTATCCTTGTAGGATTATTCGTCATATGAGAAATTTAGTACAATCGTAATACATATCAAGAATTATAAGCTTTGTAGCTTTTGAAGATAGAGTCATTTGGAGAGCATCATAGGCTCATAGAAGAATAGATATTTGGCCAAAGAACCATGTCTTATGAAAGAAGGGTTAGCCTTACATACCTTTTCCGTTCAACTATTCTATCACTTGCACGTTCTCCTACAATGTTCACGTTTATACCTTCATTAGAGTTATACTATAATTAGAAAATCGATAGCTAGCATACATAACTAAAGCTAGAGAAAACTGGACAGCATATCCTTTGTTTATACGACTTCCTCCATATCATATATCAATTCCCAAACATCAATAATACATTCACAACATCATAACAATAGTCTTTATTCATCCTACATTATTCATATTCCTCAATTCACTTCAAGTCATCCATATCCATGGTCATAATACACGATTACATTCATTCATATACAATGCCTATCCCATGTTCTTAACATCATTTACAACATGATTATGATCCTATCATATTACAAATCATTACTCCATCCAAACTATTACTCAAAGATGACACTATTCCCACATTCAAGTCCCATTTTCTATATTCTCTTACAATCCAAGTGTTTCAACTTTCAAACACCTTAAACAACATGGAAATACCATAAAACTTACCTTAGATGGTGTAGGAATGAATCTTGAGTTGAAATACTTCACTTGAACCAAACCCTAGTTCTCCTCCAATGGAATTTCTTGTGGTCCTCTAACCCTTGGAAGCTTTCTAACACATAAACACTTGATTATAGTCTTTGATCTTGTGTTCTCTTGAACTTGAGTGGAATATGCTTAGATAAGGGTTTTTTTGAGCTCTCAACACTTGTAGAATATGAAAAATGAAGTAAAATAACCCAAGGCATCTATTTATACAAACATCAAAAATCTGCCCGTCAGGACTTCCACGGACATTTATACGGTCCGTATAGTATTGTACGGTCCGTATAAGTGGTCGTGGTTCACCAACCAGCAAATCAACTCCCTGCTGGGAGTTATACGGACCGTATAAGTGGTCGTATAAATCCATTTCTCTGAAATGGTTTCCATCGTTCGTTCGATCTCCAATCCTTATGGAACCTTCTTAACACTTGTATAATACTTCATTAACGATAAAGTCGTTCGTTCGATCTCCAATCCGAACACGACTTACGTTTCGCTCCCTTCAACAAACTAAACTTCACATATTCATAGAACTTCAAAATCTTATTGTATGAACCTCAAGCTATCTAATCCTTCGCTTAACCTTGTAGGGATTTCATAATCACCTTAAGCTCACATTAGCCTATCCACAAGGCAACACATACGGAATTTCTGAGGTGTAACATTCTCCCTCCCTTAAGAACATTCGTCCTCGAATGTTAAGTCTTCAGGGCTTCTATAAAAATTTCGCCAGAGCTTCCCCTATAATATGGCACGACCATCCTATCACAACAGCCCATAATAATAATGCCTCACAGGGCCACAACATAATAGTAATAGAGTTTGGCCACACACGACCCAAAAGCATAAAAATAAACTATACATACCTTATGATCTTGATGTCTCGTCTTGGATTTCTTCTAGGGGCTGAAATAAATGCGGGTACTTGGATCTCATAATTTCTTCCACTTCCTATGTCATTTCTTCTCGTTTATTGTTTCTCCATAAAACCTTAACTGAGGCCACTTCTTTGTTTCTAAGCCTCCGTACTTGCCTATCTAGTATGGCAATGGGTACCTCTTCACAAGTCAACTTTTCTGTCACTTGAACATCATTTACTGGTACGATCCTAGTAGGATCTCCGACACATTTACGAAGCATCGAGACATGGAAAACTAGGTGAACTGACTCCAAATCAGGAGGTAGATCTAACTCATATGCCACTTTGCCTACTTTGCGCACAATCTCATAAGGCCCAATGTATCGGGGACTAAGTTTTCCCTTTTTGCCAAATCTCATTACACCCTTCATTGGTGACACTTTTAAGAATACCCAATCTTTCACTTGAAACTCTAAGTCCCTTCGACGATTATCCGCATAGGACTTTTGACGACTTTGGGCTGCTAATAACCGATCTTGTATGAGCTTAACTTTTTCTATGGCTTGCTGGACCAAGTCTGGCCCTATCAATTTAGTCTCTCCTACCTCGAACCACCCAATTGGGGATCTACACTTTCGCCCATATAAAGCCTCATACGGTGCCATTTGAATGGTAGAATGATAACTATTGTTATAATCAAATTCAATGAGTGGTAAGTGATCATCCCAATTACCTCTAAAATCTATCATACATGCCCGTAACATATCCTCAAGCGTCTGAATGGTACGTTCTGCTTGTCCATCAGTCTGCGGGTGAAATGCCATGCTAAGGCTCACTTCGGTCCCTAAACCCTCTTGGAAGGACTTCCAAAATTAGATGTAAACTGAGTTCCTCTATCAGAGACAATAGATACTGGGACACCATGGAGTCGCACTATCTCTCTAACATAAAGCTTTGCATAATCTTCTACCACATATGTCATTCTGACTGGTAAGAAATGAGCTGACTTCGTGAGTCTATCCACAATCACCCATATAGAATCATATCTACGTCGAGAACGGGGTA